>NC_142794.1:1150673-1273598 GCF_049724085.1 Artemia sp. Qi Xiang Cuo | reverse complement strand
AAAACCCCTGACGGAATTAACTAAAGGGAACTCCCAAAATGTTACCAGGTCCCAGGAAGCTCAAACTTCCCTAAACTGTCTCAAAAAGGAGCTCACTTCTGAACAAATATTATCACTTTCTGATTTCGAAAACGGAGAATTTGTGGTCACAACCGATGCTAGTTCAAAAGGCATTGGGGCTATTCTTTCGCAAATAATTACCATAGGAAACCCTGATCCTTTACAAGGACCTTCTAATCAAAAAAAAAATAGAAAAAGTTATATGCTATTCAAGTAGAACCTTATCAAAGGGTGAAAGTAGTTGTTCCGCCACAAACTAGAATTATTATCTATAATCCACCCCTTGGACAAATTTAGACACTATTTAATTGGTAGAAAATTTACACTACGATCAGACCATAAAAGCTTGCAGTACCTGCGCACATTTAAAAACCCCACGGGAATTCTAGCCAGATGGATTATGAAAATCCAAGACCTAGATTACGAATTTGAAAATTTAAAGGGTAAACAAAACGCAGCTTGCGACTTTATGAGTAGATACCCAGAAAATATTCCGTCGGAAGCTGAAGAAAATGAAGTTAACGCTATCAATGCTAAGAGCAAACATGGACGTAAGAAAAACAAAGTCAAGGACACGGAGAAAGAAAATAAGATTAACTATGGTCCCTTGTCGTTAGAAAATATAAAAAGAAAATAGACAACGGACAATATGTGTTTGGCACTAATTAAATATATTGAATATAAGGATGTGTTACCGGTTAAATTAAGAAGTCTTACAAAGTAGATAACTCATTATTACTATAATACGAATGAAGAAATACTGTGTAGGATCGTGACTGTGTAGACAAAAAAAAATCAAACATTAATAATATCCGTATTACCACACAACTTAATAGCACCTGCATTTGAATGTTTTCATTCAGATATAGGTGGACATTTAGGAGTAATGAACACGTTCCATAGATTGAAACAATTTTTCTACATGCCGTCGGCAATGAAAATACTTAAAAGAAGTACATGACTAAACGCATGCGAAGTGACCAACTTAGGAAAAATTCACCCCAGTTTATCCACATTCTCCAACGGGAAAGATTCCGGCAGAAAAGCACCCCTTCGATATTACCTCATTTGACTTATACTGGGCGAGCGGAGGCTTGGCTGTTTCTAGCAGAGGCAATACGTGTATTCTTTCAGTTATAGACCATTTTTCCGGATTTACTTTTGCAAAAGCATTAAAAAATTAAGGTGCTTATGCCACCAGTAAGGCGTTAGCGAAATTATTTTTAAAATTTGGCATTCTAAAAGAGATTTTAAGCGATAAAAGAAGCAATTTTGTTTCAAAGATAACAAAGGATTTAATGAATTTTCTCAATACAAAGATAATGGTGACAACCCCGTACCATCCAGAGGCCTTTGGTAAACTATAAAACAGGAATAAAATATTTTTTAACTTATTAAGTGTTTATACGTAAGACATTAGAAACGACTGGGATCAATTCTTACCTTATTTAACTAACGTAATCAACGCTTCTTATTCAGAAACAACTAAGAATAATCCTTTTTATTTACTTTTTGGTCGTGATTTTAGAATCCCGTATAATGAGATTATTGAATCTCGGCAGTATTATAATAGCTCGGAAGATTACAAACAAGAATTCATAAATAGGATGAGGAAAACTTATAAAATAGTAAGGCAAGAGTTGGAAAAATGTAAAATATGCCAAGAGCTAAGAAATCAACCCAAAGTCAAGGGGAGTATAGATTTCAAAGTAGGAGACTGCGTCTACGTAAAGAACGAGGCAAAAACGGAAGGCAAAAAACTTTCCAACAAATATTCTGGACCGTACAGAATAGTCAAAAAGTACGGTAACGAATATACTTTTAAAATGGAAAACCCCGATAGTGGAAGAACTTACAAGGCACATGTTAGCCGAATAAAAAGAGCCAAATTTCCAGAGAGATGGGTCTCACATCCCTCCTCCACCGATTTGTCAGATGCGGAAAATGAACCATCTATGTCAAGATTGGCAGACCTAAAATCCTTTAATTCCAAGCAAGACTATTTCAAGAATGACAGTGATGAGGAAAATTTTGAAGAACTCTTAGCTATGAAAAATCTAGTTATTCCAAAGAAAAAATACCTAATACCAGTAAGAATAAAAACGCCAAAAAGCTCAAAAAAGTTCATCACCAGAGAGCGCGGGAGAATTAGATTATACAATATCTCCAAAAACCCAATTTTTCCCCGATAGAATTTTGACCCCATATCCCCCCAAAAGATTTCCAGACGATATGGTTTCCCCTGCAACACTGATAGAAAGGCCCCTGTCCTTACAGGAGGAATTAAACAGAGCTGTAGAAACCCCCGGTATTACGGTAAAGAAAACTCCTGCCAAAGATTCAACTAAAACAAATTTGCGAGAGGCTATGGATTTAACAAATTTCCCCATAAAAACGAGTCAAAGTACATTGCCCGAGAATAAAACTCCCAAGGATGACCAGCAAGGTCAACATCACGATATAACCGTGTCTTAAGTCAAACCTAAACAGTGGACTTCATGGAGGGAAACCCTAGTGCAAAAAATGTCCCTTTCCCCTGAAGACGTGGCATTCAAACTGTGGAGGAACCTCTCGAAAACTCTTGATTCCTCCCAAAGCTCTCAAGAATCTATCAAATCCCCCGAGTTGAAAACTCAAGACGAGGACTTAGGCAATAAACCTTCTACTTCCAGGGGAGTAGAAATTTACGAAGGAAGGGCAGGTGATACCTCAAAAAGTGCCACCTCTAAAAGTTCTAATCTGGATTCATCGGAAAGCAGTTCCGAAGAGTCTGACGGCGAATCGGACCATATAGTAATTAAAGAAATAGGGAAATCAAGACCGACTTCAGCAGCCGTACACGCGAAACAGACTAAATTAAAAGGGGAAAAATTTTTTAAAAACAATACAAAAAGTTTGATCTTATTTTGCAAGAAAAACCGGGAAAGAAAAAACCACATCAAACAGAAGAGAAAATAACGACATAGTCAGGCAGAACGGTTAAAAAACCTGACAGATGGAAATATCCCTACGTAACTTAAAGACAGATCTTAAATACCTTATGAAAATCAACTTATGATCCACCATAATAACTTTAACAGTGTGCAAGTAAAGTTAAACGAGTCAATATTAATGAAAAAAAAATAATAATACAAGTGATGTCAAAACATTGGTGATCAGAGAGAAAGGTTGGAACAGAAAATAACCAAAGGTAGGAAGCTCGTAATCTACTGAGGACGACAACTGGCGTTGGACCATGTCTTGTGGGAAGCCTTGGGAGGAACTCAAGGCCCATTCAGCTTTTAATTTGCTGGGTGTTGGTAGTCTCCTCGTATTTTCTGTGAAAAATCGACCAAGGTCCTAACAAAGATTGATGTCAAAAAAATCAAAAAAAAAATTACCAGTACAAAAGCGTCTAATTATGAGCTGATCATTTTCATATTTATGAATGTTATCATTATCTCTGTTCCAAGATAAACTGTTGGAGCTTTGTCTTGTTACAATAATACAGAAAGAATAGACCCAAGTTACAAAACAGAATTACTATTACAAAATGTGGGTACGATAACCATAAAACAAGGGTGTCGACTCGTAATCAAAGAGTCAGCTGTTCGAACGCCGTTAATTACCACGAGCCCAAAAATAATGAGACCAAAAATAACCAACTTCATGGCAATTAACCTGTCGTACACTATTCCCAATATAGAAAACGAGGAAATAAAAACCTCGATATGGTCCGAAATAGAAAAGAATAAAGGGACAATAAAGCTTTCAAAAATAAGAGAAGCATTAGATTCCCAGATTCCCCTATTTACAAATGAAGACCAGAGATTAACGTATGTGGATAATAGATACGGATTGTTCTCAACCAATTTCTGGTGGAACATGCTACTGGCCGTATGTTTCGTATTCGCGACTTCCCTGACCATAAGAACCCTATTGACTTGTAATTACGGAAAAATTTTGATACTAAGAAGGCGAAAACCAAGAGAAGAACACGGGAAAAAATGTAGATGTTAAACCCGGAACCATAAGAGAACATCTAAGCCAAAAAAAGGATAGATATTAAAGAACGAATGGGTGTAGAGATTTCCGCTCGCCCTCACTATTTCTTTTTCTCTCATTGCAGTATCGTTTACGTAAAATCGTGCGTTTACGGCGCTCCAATTTGCGTTTCTTAAACAGAATGGACGTGCGTGAACAATGCAGGCATGAAAAATATTGTACAATTAGACCTCAAAAATTAACCATGTAGCATAAACTCTTTTTAAATGATTATTTTAAATCTAATGTAAAATTAACTAAGTGTTGAAAGAAATTAAAATAAAGTGTATGTAGTAGTGTATATTAGAAAGCATAATAACAGACCACACTCAAAGTTAAAGAATCAATCTTTTATATCGTCGTTAGGCTATAACAACTTAGAAGAAACTTCTATGAATTGAATTTCCCAATGGGAATTATGTCGTTTTATTATAACCAACACGATAAAAATATCGTTTTGTGTACTATTATTAGTGTATTTACTTAACTCTGTCTCATAACGTAATATTCATGTACCCAATCAATGAGTGACTTACTTATACTATAAGTATTCAATTCATAAAATGCGTGACACTGTCTCGTTATTTTTATTACAGGAAGTAGATTAACACATCGGATATTGATCATTACAATGAACTGACCAGTGCATATACAAGCTAGCAACCTTTGTTTTCATCATATCTCAGGCAAAGAAGAGTACTCACCATAGATTACAGGCAATTTTCATCCCAGCTTCGTCTACGAAAACAACAGTTACCTTTGATCATTGTTTCTTCGACCACAAACCATATTACGTATCAGGTAACAATATATTTGAATCTCAGTATCCAGTTCTTTATAATCACATAAATTCTGAGAACCCCATCGACCAGTACAAGATATAAGTACATAAATATCGCCTTTGATAATCATTGTGGATCCATATACCACAAGACCATATAGTTATGATGCTTGCTGACCACAAAAACTATTTATGTGTCACAGACTCACGTGTCAAATTCCTTTTGACCATCACTCAAAATCCATCCCATCTCCTCTGTGTGGAAAATTCATATCTCTGTTATCCCATAAATGTTACGAGATCATTTCTGAACAATGGACCTGGAAACCAAAATTAACCCCAGTGACCAACCCCTCAGTGACAATATACCCCTCCCACAAGTTAAAGACAATATTTTGAAGGAGTCACTATAGTTTGATGTCGACCTGTTCCAAACCCAAACTTCAATTCCCCCATGATTATCCTAGGAATTAGCGCAAAGGTTAATAGACGCAAGCCATGAGCTAACAATTTTATAAGAGACACAAATGAACAATTTTGCGCGAGAATACATTCTCTATGTGCCTCAAAATATCCCAAAAATGATATACTGAGAAGAAAATAAACGCACACCCAGTGTTCGACCCCTTAATGATAAGGCACCCTATGAACTATCAAAAAGCAGGTGAGAATGAACCCTGATAACATATCCCACACCTGTAGTTGGAAGCATCATTTCCCAGTTGACAATTAGAGAAAGCTCATCATGTGAACACAATCGTGCTTGAACTATTCCATGAAGAAACTATATTGTAAGTCCTTTAAAAATTTTTGCTAAGGCGAAAAGAGTGAAGGACAATAATTAACAACAGAAGGACTGAGTACCCTAAAAACTCAAATAGTGATGAATTAGATTTGAATTTACACATGTTACTTCTTAATAACTTTGATTGCTCAAAAATCCCATTATCCTATCATTAACGTTGCGTAGCAAATATCCCCAATGAAAGTGTTTTAATGTTACCAGTGAACATGGTAAACCCAATATTGTGTGTTTTAAATCGTTCTTGTATGTAATGTTAGATGTCCAGATAGAGTTATGTGTAGCGTTGTTGAGCTATTCATTTAATGTAGCATAGATAGAAAGTAGTGTGCCATATAAACAGCAAAATCAAAAAAAAACCTTGTAAAAAGTGAATTCAAACAAAAATGTGAAGGTAGAATAGCCCCAACCTTGTTGGAAATGTAAAAGTAATCAATGTTAGATGTAGAAGAAAAAAATCTTTAGTATAGTAGCTAGCCTAGAACCATGAATAATCTTAGTCCGGTAGATGAATTTTAGATAGGGACGTAGAATAAAATAAGAAAAGTAATAGAGAACATTTTTAGCACTCCTGATTAAGCCATAACATAAATATAAAATAATTATGTAGAAGAAATAGTTAATAAATTGCGAACATTTTAAAAGCCCAAAGGCAAGCAATTACTATTGGCGGGACGTCATTTATTGATGGGAAGGGTAATATTTACCGTGAGTAAAACGCGATGTATTTAAAATACCAAAATAAAGTTCCTTCTTTCTAAAGATAATTCCGACTCCCTATAATTAAGTTAAACCTAGTTTCAAAAATGAAAAGTCCTTAATCAGCAAAGAAAAACTGCAGTTAGCCTCAGACAAAGAACGGCGCTATCCAAGCTTCGGATTTCGCTAAGACAGTGAGCAACAAAAAGGTGCTACGCACAATTTTTCTAAGGAAGTTTAAATGATAAGAGCCGTGTGAACGTTTTGACCCACAGAAATATTTAAAAAAAACTATTGGAAAAAGGGTTTGCATCCTTGGGACTCCCTAACCAATTGTGTACCAGTTCTCACAGTACTGGACAAAAAAAACTACATTTTATAGTGGGGTAAAAATTCTTTTGGAATACATCCGTAAATTAGAATCAGGACCACTTAGATAAAATTATTTCGGCGTACGATCTTTGCAATTCTTTGATTGTTGTACGAGTATCTCGGTCACCATTTTTTTCGTTTGAAGTGACTCACTGCTGTTCACCTAAATATGTATGTCTCAATAAATCTATTGTTTTTTACCTGTGTTTATTTCATTTTATATGTCTGCATCTAGTCGGATAACAGGTAATTAGTTCGCAAATCTCCAAGGAAGTTCCCAGGGAATCTGATCTCCAGACAGCTCGAAGAAAAGAAAATCACATTTATATGGTTACACACCTTATTTTCTCCCATTAATTGAGGGTGGCGCAAGCCTTGTTGACTCAATCTTTAGCGCTATAAGCGGCGCTATCGGAGGACCTGTAAGGTGTAAGTTCACGGCTTTTGAGCATAATATTACATTTGACGCGGTCAATATTTATGACCACAATTAAGCCCAGTCCCTTTCTTTTATAGCCACATTTACATAGCCACACACAAAAACTTTCATCGCTACAACATTGGGAGGTTTCCTAGATTTAGTGCAAAAAATCAGACTCATTTCTTTGTCGGGGATGAAAAGTAATTAAAAGTATATTGGTCAACTTCTGAGGCAAACCACAATCCATATAAACCATAAGTTGAAATACACGCTTTTAAAAAAACTTTTTGCATCAATATAAACCAGTAGCTTCAATTGGGGGGAGGGGGTATTGTCCTGCAATATTTTTTTCTGGATTCTCCCTCTCAGATTCAAGAAATTCTTTTCGTGGTATTTCCGGGTTGCGGCGGTAGCAGCAGCCTAGTAAGAGAAGATCACGCCCCATAGTAAAAACTAAAGCAACCCATAACTCCTGAAAAAAGATTAAGATCAAAACAAGAAGTACACTATTAGAACCGCCTTGTCCAAAACCTCTACATAGCAAACTTACCGTCCCTTGGCTTGAATAATAAGTAAAATATATTGGCTTGAATATCAAGAAAATTAACTTTAACCACGATATTTTCCTCATACGGCATCTTTTTTCTTTCCTTTTTATTTGTTTCCTCAGCTAGCTGGGCACTGGAAAATCATAGAGATCTGTATAATGGCTCATTTTAAAGGAAATTGCTACATCTAGTTTCTTTTGTAATTAAAGATAAAATATTTTTTTTTTAAATAGAATCAATTTTAACAAAAAGACTAGATTTTCATGTACAAGCTTGATGAATTACATTATAATCGTATATAGGTTATAACCATATATGACGTAATAAGTGAATGTAATATTACATAGAGGATAGATACCGTAGATGGGAATTCTGTAAGTATAATCGGTATCATGGTTTTACTGATAGCTGAATTATTTACACTAAGTAAAGCACATACTTATCTTTGGAAATGATAGTGCAGCACAAATTTCCCGGACAGTAAATTTCTAACCAAGTTATAAAAAGGTTTTACCGAGATTTGAACTCAGATCGCAGGATTCAAAGTCTTAAGTACAATGATAGCGCTGCGCAAATTTCCCTGATGAAAAATTTTTCTATCCAAGTTATAGAAAGGTTCTACCGAGATTTGAACTCAGATCACACGATTCAAAGTCCTAAGTACTAACCACTACACCAACAAATGTTCATATAATTACATAAAGGATCGATACATTTTATCATCAGTGGTTTTGTCAATACGGTTCTTTTTTAATAATTAACCCAATTAATTTCCTTGAAATTGAGCTATTCAACAACTCTCTACGATGTTCCAGTGCCAAGCTATATGTGGAAAAGAAAGAAAGAAAAAAAGACGCAGTTTAGGAAGAATGCGGTAGTAGCTACCACTTTTCTTGATTTTCAAGCCAATATATTTCCCTTGCTGGTCAAGCCAAGGGACAGAACGTTTCCTATACTGGGATTTTGAAAGCGGCGGTTCTAATGGTGTACATTTTGTTTTGATCTGACTCTTTTTTTTTTAGGAGTTATGGGTTTTTATATTTCTTAACATTGGACGTGATCGCTGATCGCTGATCGGACGTGATCGTGCTAGCTACCGCTGCAACCCGGATGTATTCTTCAGTCACTATGGAAAGAGGTTCGTTCTTTTATATACGTGATCGTCTCTTACTAGGTTTCTAGCTACCGCTGCAACCCGGATACTGCTGCAGCCCGGATAATGTAAAACCTGATTGCAAACGGGAAAATCCCTATGGCTTTTTCTTCTTTGAAATAGTAAAAGACGAACCTCAAGCAATCAATCAGCTGACTAAGTCCAATATATTCAATGGTTTGTTACTGTTTTTTGTTAGGTTCTTGCTACTCGACGCGTGACTTTAACTAATCATAACTTTGTCAAACATGTTTTTGTTGTTTTTTGCATTTGTTTTTGCTGTTACTTTTTATTTTGTTTATTGGCCTACTTTATGGGGCTTGTAATCTCTATAAATAAACAAAAACAAAGCCCTACGGATAATTTAATGAGAGAACTTACCTATTGATCAAAAGATTCAAGGATTTCTTCAGGAGGACTAGTGAAGCCAAGTCTTTTGAAGCAGAAGGAACAGGGAAAAATAAAAAGAATTTTGACGAAGCTTAAGGATCCTTTTGTAGTACCAGGACCTATTCCTCCTCGTAACAGGTCCAAGTTCACGCATACCCCCAAAATTAGCTCTTATAGCTCCACCATCTAAAGGATTATTCGTAACAGGTCCAAGTGCCAATGAAGAAAACCTTGTTTATTCGGCTATAAGGGGATTTGAAGGTGCGATCAAGAATGAGGAGCAGAACGAATTTAAAATTATGTAGAAGTTAATTTAATTTCTTTCCCGATGCTTCTTTTACGCTTATAGATAATTATTTGGCCCATCTAGGGCCAAACCAAAAGCAGGTCGTTCTCAAATAGGGTGGGTTGAGGTCATAAAGAAAGGTTAAAGAAAAATTGGAACTTTCTGGTAGGATATAAAGAAGGAGGCTTTGAATAAGTGAGGATGGAACAGGGGCGTGCCTAGCTGCATTTGTTACAGCCGGCATGGTGCTCGAACGAGTTTTTAGAAGTAGTAGCAGTATTTCAAGTCAGAAATGACGTCATTAATAAAACTTGTAAGAACAAACTAGAATGGAATAAAGCTTTACATTGATTCTATAAGGAATTTGTTTCCCATTGGCAGTATGGACTTTTCATTTTTAATGGACACAATGAACATTTTCATATGTATTTGTAAAGCTATCTGTGGAAAAGAAAAAAAGAAAAAAAGATGCCGTTTGGGCAGAATGCTGTAGTAGCTGTCACTTTTCTTGATTTTCAAGCCAATATATTTCCCTTGCTGTTAAAGTCAAAGGACAGAAAGTTTATAGGGGTTTATAGGGGTTTTGGACAAGGCAGTTCTAAGTTTTGTTTTGATCTGACTTTTTTTTAGGAGTTATGGGTTTTTATTTATTTCTTGACATTGGACGTGATCGTCTCTTACTAGGTTGCTAGCTACAGCTGCAACCCGGATAATAATTGACCAACATTAATTATGATGAGCTATATTGGTCTTTTATGTAATACCGCTGCAACCTGGGTAACAAATATGATAATATTACAAACAGGAAAAAGCCTACGGCTTTTTCTTCTTTGAAATAGTAAGAGACGAGACTCTAACGATCAAGTAGCTACTAAGTCCAATGTATGCAATAATTTATTATTCCAATGATCGTCTTATCATGTAATAATTGACAAACACCATATATGATGAGCTATATTGGTCCTTTATGTAACTACCATTGGAACCACCATATATCAATTACTATGGGTGAGAGATCGTTCTTTACTGTAATACACCGAAAATGCAGTTTTTTTGACAAAATTGATTCTACTTTGAAAAATATTTTATTTTGAATTAGGAAAGGCTCTAGATGTAGCGATTTCCTTTAAAATGAGCTATTATACAGCTCTCTATGATTTTCCAGTGCCCAGCTAGCTGAGGAGTCAAATCAAGCGGAAAGAAAAAAGATGCCGTTTGTGGAGAATATTGTGGTTAAAATCAATTGTCTTGATTTTCAAGCCAACATATTTGTCTTGTTATTCAAGCCAAGGGACGGTAAGTTGCTATATAGAGGTTTTGGACGAGGCGGTTCTAGTAGTATATCCGAATTTTAGTATTGATCTAAATCTTTTTTCAGGAGTTATGGGCTACTTTAGTTGTTACTATCGGGCGTGATCGCCTCTTACTAGGTTGCTAGCTACCGCTGCAATCCGGATACTTCTTTGAAATAGTAAGAAACGTACCTAAAACAATCAAGTAGCTAACTAAGTCCAATGTATGTAATGGTTTGTTTCTTATAATGTAATTCTTTTGATGTATCTATTGGTATTGAAATTCCGTGTTTTAGAGTTTCGGTTAGTATCATGTACAAAGATGTAGCATTAACAAATTTAACATTATGACCTATATGTAACTTGGTGACTATCAGTGGAGTGGTGACTATCACGCGGAAGACCTGGTGACTATCACTGCCTGTCATGCGGAAGACCCGGGTTCGATTCCCCGTCGGAGAGATTTTTTAAAATATTGAATTTAAAGTAGTAACTATTAAAGTTTGAGTTTTAAAAATATTCAATTTTAAATTAATATTGGCAAGAGGTCGTTCTTTATTATAACTACCGGTGCAACCCGGATTGCAACAGCCTTTTCTTCTTTGAAATAGTAAGAGACGTACCTCAAACAATCAAGTAGCTAACTTAAGTCCAATGTATGTAATGGTTTATTGTTCCAATGATCGTCTTATAATGTAACTATATAAACCTTATATGCCCCCAGGGCATAACTTACAACCCTTTCACTGCTGGCTCTGAGGGGGTTATCATCCTAAAAGACCTAATTTCCTGAACTTTCAACTACGTTGAACAAAATGGATATCTCAAAATTTTGATTGCATGTGTTTGGGAAAATGGTGGGCGTGAGAGGGTGGTTAGTCGCTATCCAATCACTTTCAACTATTAAAAAAGGCACTAGCCCTTTCAATTTCCAATTGAATGAGCGTTTTTGAAGTTTCTATGACAACGCTTTCAATAAAAACTTTCTATACCCCCCCAGGGCATAACTTACGACCCTTGCTCTGAGGGCTCTGAGGGGGTTATCATCCTAAGAGACCTAATTTCCAGGTTTTTATAGTTAGAGTTGTCGTAAAAACTTCAAAAGGGGCTCATTCAGTTGGGAATTGAGAGGCTAGTGCCCTTTTTAATAGTCAAAAGGGATTGGAGGGTAACTAACCACCCTCTCATGCACACCATTCCCCTAAACACACCCAATGAAAATTTCAGATAGCCATTGTGTTCAACGTAGTTGAAAGTTCTAGAAATTAGGTCTTTGAAGGTAATAACCCCCCCCACCCCTCAGGGCAAGGGTTGTAAGTTATGCCCTGGGGGCATATATGGTTCTTATTGAAAGCGTTGTCGTAGAAACTTCAGAAGGGCGCATTATAAGTTGGGCTCAAAACCCCTATGCTTTCCCAAGGCCAGAATATAATTTTCACTTTACTGAAAAAAATACAAATGAATGGGCATTGTCAGTTTAATATACATATACTGATATTTAGTAATCAAACTGTTAATATTATTTGATTTATTAAAGTTATAAAAGTAAAAACATTGATATTTTTTTCAGTAAAGTGCAAATTATGTTCTGGCCTTGGGAAGGCATAAGGGTTTTGAGCCCAACTTATGTTAATTTCTGCTCGTTTTGAGTTTGACACGGTCATTTATTGTAATTTCTGTTCGTTTTGGGTTTCATTCATTTATCGATGCTGATTTGCGGTAGTTTCACGCTTCGTATATTATTTGATTTTATTTTTGTTTAATGGACTTCTTTACTTTTCTTTGAAAAACTTATTTTGTGGAAAAATTTTTTTTCATTAAATTTTTTTTTTAATTAACCATATTAGTGTTTTTACCATATTAGGCATATGCAGCGATTTTCGTTATTCAAATTTGAATAGACAGATATTCGTGACCATTAAAGTAATTCAGATTTCTTTACCTAGTAGAAATATTAGAGCACTAATATAAATAAGCACTTAAATTACATAATTGCCATTTTAAATATAATTATGTTATCTTGAAATTTGGTGACCATATGCTATTAACTGTCAAGGCAAGTAGTACAAAATAGCTATAAAAATATTAAAAAATTGCCCTTTTTGATATCAGTCTTTAGGTTTTCATATCCATTAATTGTATTCAGTAATGGTTGACATTAAGACTTAGAACGAGCAGAAATTATTCCGTATATGAAAGGGACTGTCCCCTCCTCGACGCTTCACTCTTTACGCTAAAGTTTGACTCTGTCTCACAAACTTATTTTTTTTAACAATAAAAAACCCTAGCGTAAAGAGCGAGGTGTTGAGGAGGGGACAGCCCCTTTCATATACGGAATAATTTCTGTTCGTTTTAAGTTTTAACGCCGTTCCTTAATTTCAGTTAAAAACTTGTTTTTTTTATTTAATTTTTGAACGTTTTTGAATTAAGCAGGTTTTGATTTTGGCTCACCGTACATGAATAATTAAAACAAAAATTTGCATATTGATTCTGCTTTTACTTGGTTAAATGGCTTTCTCAAAACTTGTCTAATTTTATTTACGAACGTTTTTATTAGTAATAAATATACATAACTTACGAATTAACTTACGTAACGAACTTCTATATTCATATATTTTTAATACGTGTATTAGGGGGCTCGCCCCCCTAGTCAATACCTCGTTCTTTACGCTAAAGTTAAAATTTTGTTCGAATTCTTTAAAAATGACCCTTAATCACAAAGGCCGTTACTTAGAATAAATAGCTCTTATGAAAGTACTAAAAAATCTTTGGCTTAAAGAGCGAGGTATTGAGTAGGGAGTTAACCCAATCATACACTTAATATTTTCTGTTCGTTTTAAGTTTTTATGTTACTCCTTATTTTCAGTTGGAAAACTTGTTTTTTTTATTTTTAATGTCTGATCTTTTTTTAAATAATGCTGGGAAATCCGGCACCCCCTTCATAGCAGTGTCCCTTCCCCCATGAACACTTCCTTCATGGAAAGATCCTTCCACATAACCCCCGACCCACCCACTCCCCCACTATCACAAAAAAATCCCCACTAAAAACGTTTGTATACTTCAGAATAACCAATACTATATGTTAACATTGTGTAAAGTTCATAACTTTCAGCCCCCCCCCCGGGGGACGTCGGGGGATTAAGTCATCCTAAAGGACATAGTTCTTATATTTTCAACCATGCTGAACAAAACGGCTATCTCAAAATTTTGATCAGGTGACTTTGGAAAAAAATGAGCGTGGGAGGAAGCCTAGTTGCCCTCCATTATTTTGTCACTTAAAAAGGATACTAGAACTTTTAATTTCCGTTCTAATAAGTCCTCCCACGATATTCTAGGACCACTGGGTCGATACGATCACCCCTGGAAAAAAAAAACAAAAAAAAACAAACAAATAAACACGCATCCGTGATCTTTCTTCTGGCCAAAAATACAAAATTCCACATTTTTGTAGATAGGAGCTTGAAACCTCTACAGTAGGGTTCTCTGATACGCTAAATATGATGGTGTGATTTTCATCAACGTTCTATAGCTTTTAGGGGGTCTTTCCCCCTTTTTTTCAAAAATCAGCCAAATTTTCTCTGGCGCGTAACTTTTGATGGGTAGAACTAAACTTGATGAAAGTTATATATTCGAAATCAGCATTGTAATCTCATTCTTTTGATGTATCTATTGGTATCAAAAACCCGTTTTCTAGAATTTTGGTTACCATTGAGCCGGGTCGCTCCTTACTTACAGTTCGTTACCACGAACTGTTTGATTAAAAAAAACTTGTTTTTTTTTTAAGTTAATCATGAATAATTTTATCTTGTCTAAAAAACAAAAACCAATACGGACCTAAAACTAATTACAACAAAACAATGGTTTTGTTTTGCCCTTGTAGTTTGATGTTTTGACAAATAATATCACACTGTTCAAAATATATATCATTTTCAGGGAAATGCAAATGACACTCAAGCCGATTAGATGATTTGAAGGCATTAGAGGATATAAAATTTTATTAAAAGAAAAACAACTTCAAATCAAGAAACTGCCTAAAGCTTCTGCACAACTTTTTGACCGATAACAGAATCAGTAAAGGTACTAAATACAAACATGACACTACAAACTCAAGAAAGAGAAGTCAGCAAGAGTTAACTTAATTGTGTGGCTTCGTCGTTCGAAGAGTTTTGAGTCCTGAGTTATTTTAGACTTCCGGATCTGTCAAAAGTTGCTGAGAATAACTCCATACAAAGGCGTCACTTATGAGGAGAAGCACCCCCTCCAATAGTTTGGTGACTAAAAATAACTAAGCCGGTAAAAATGCGGCACGAGATGTCACGATTTTTCAGTGAGAAAAACAAAGTAAATGAGATAAAAAGATGAATGGAAGACGACAACCACTATAATAATCAGTCGGGTGACATTTCATCCTCAGCTGGTAAATGCAACGATTTTACCAACTCAATTTTTAAATTAGTTGAACCTAAAATTGCAATAATGAACCCCCTAAGGCAAAACACAGTATATAGCCTATACCAAGGCTATATCCATATATATATATATATATATATATATATATATATATATATATATATATATATATATATATATATATATATATATATATATATATATATATATATATATATATATATATATATATATATATATATATATATATATATATATATATATATATTGTACCAAGAGCCCGTCGACTTCGCCACCGGGCCTCTGTACTCGGCACTCGGCAGGCTTCTATATATGGATTCTCATTCCCGCTTGTCTTCTAAACGCAGACAATTTGAGCCTTTTCTTGATGTCAGGACGTCCAAATGAATCTTAAGTTAGAAGAAGTGCCTTTGTAAAATCATGTTTTTTTTTACCTTTAACTTTTGCCTTAGCTTGTCGTGTTGTCATTATGAAAGACATATCGCCGAACCTTTGTTTCTTTTAATTATTCAGTTGGTGGGACAACACTTCTTTTTCTTCCAGCGATTTATGTAGTCCAAGTTTTTGATTTTTGAAGGTATGGTAGGCATTGATGAACTTATCCATGCTAAAAACCAAAACTCAATCATCATCGCTATCGTTTTCAATTTGTTTGGTTCGTTTAACCTCAGCTTATCTTTCGTCATTATAAAATACCTATCGCCGAACCTTTGCTTTTTTAGCAACGGTATGGTAGGCATTGATGACTTATCCATTTCAAAAACCCAAACCCAGTCATCATCACTATCGTTTACAATTTTGAAACGTTTTGATTCCCGCTCTCGCTCACATGCTTGGCGTCGCATGTCTTCTAACCGTGTTTGTCTTTGCTCTTCATTTTTATTTTTGACACGCCGCCGCTGTTCTTCCAACCGCGTATGTATTTACTCTTCATTTTTATTTTTGAATCACTCACATCCTCGGTGCCACATGTCATCTAACCACGTGTGTCTTTGCTCTTCATTTTTATTATTGACACGCCGTTGGTTTTCTTCTAACCGCGTGTGTCTTGGCTCTTCATTTTAATTTTTGACACGCTCTAATTGTCGTTTCCGTATATCTTCTAACCGCCCGTGTCTTTGCTCTTCATTTTTATTTTCGACAAGTTTTCGGATTTTGATTACTTCAGAAAATTTAGCAATGGCCTTTGCTTTAGCTGCCCATATTGGTGTTGTCGTAATTTATGGTCCAGGTTGTTGATTTTCACATCTTATCGGGTTTGATATTTCAGGTGTTCCTTCCTAAGAATCTTCATTTATAGTAACTGCAACTGCCAACTTTCGTTTTTTGGGCCTTCCAACAGACATTATGTTATATAAATAACTGTTGTGTTAGAAACTCAACAATCCTCTTTGTAATATACCAGACAGCGAACGAGAGAATTCTTATGTTATTTTATAAGAAATATTCACGTGATATGCTACAACTTCACTTGGTGCTACGTGCATAAAACTCCATTCCGGACTCTGTACAGTTTTTCTTTGACTTTAGACCTATCTAGATGGATTTTTATATGCGAGAAAATACCAAGATACCAATTTTCCCGAAAAAAAATGGAGCCGTTTTCGAGAAAAAAAAAAATACATACATACATATACAAGTATTGTTCACATATAAAGGTAGTATATATATATATATATATATATATATATATATATATATATATATTATATATATATATATATATATATATATATATATATATATATATATATATATTTATATATATATATAACATTTGTTGAAAAGGATGTCGGATTTAGCAACCTTATTGTGAAGTAAGACTCTATTCCATATTTGTGGCGCTTGGGGATCCAGAACCCCCTGTGAATTCCCTGTGTAGTGGGAAAAGGGTCAACAAATGTTACCAGAACAGTAACCAGAAGGTTTTTTTGGATCTCAGCCCAGCTTAGTGAGAGATGGCATTTGATGTGCTATTGTTGTCTTTTTGAAGGCAGGAATATATTTGTGTCATTGAGGGAGGAGGAAGGGCCGCCCTAATCTATTGTTATCTATATATCCTTTAAAAGATTCGTTGGATTTCATTCAAGCGTAAGCCGATAACAGTTAATGTCTATAAGCAATGTGTTATTTATAACTTTTTGAATTGAGGGACCTATTTGACCTCTTTGAGGAAGAAGGTTGCATTTTTGTGACAAGGATCTTTCCGAGGAGGGGCAGTCCCAATCTCCTGTTGTCAAGACTTCGTTCAGAAGGGACCGTTGAATTTTTCTGAGCCAGTCGGCAGTATCAGTTAATGTCTTTGTTTTCTACCTCCATAAAGGTGAAGGAGGGAGTGGCTCCCTACATTTGGTCATAAGCGCGTTTACATGTAGGTACGTTAAATTTCAGCCACAATTGAGGGAGACTAAGAACTAGACTCATAGTTCTGCGTCTTTATGATCTGCATTGATTCCTGCTAACCGAAAAGGGTATCAACATCTCTTTTTATCAGCCTAATGACTAGGCGGGCAGCTAGAATCGATTCGATAAAATTCGATCAACAGCTGCTATTTTGGTCCGAAGTGTCCTTGGTTGATTGGACCTCAATGAGGGAGGGACTGAATTCTTAGCATTTACCAGTGGCAGATCCAGGGGGCGACCCCTAAAATAGTCTAAAGTAGTGTAATTTACTTAATTGACGCAAATTTGCGTTAATTAAACTTGCTCTTAACGCAAGTATATCGGATCAACCCTTTTTGCCCCCCTCCCCCCATAAGAAAAAATCCTGGATCTGCCCATGGCATTTACATTCACAAGGAAGGGCCCACAGAATATCTATTAAATTTGGTAGAGGTTATAGAAACTGGGACTTTTGCACCATTATAGAGTTCAAGTCAAATCCAATAGGAATTTTGCTTGGATTGCTCCTAATTGCCACAGTGGGCCACAGGCTCGCATTTCCTACTGTTCTTCACAGACCCTTGGTAACCGATTTCTAATTGTAATTTTTGTTCGTTTTAGACCTCATTTTTCATTCATAATTCTTTCCGTTCGTTTCAACTTCATATTTAAGCAATTTTACGTTTTAAATTATTTCTGCTTCCTTTTCAACTCACTTATAGCTTTCGTAGAAAACTTTATTTTGTTTCAGAGGCATTCAGGGACCTCTGCATTAGATCGCATGCCATTCGTGCATCATGGCTCCATGGCTCGAGCCTTGGAGTCTTCGACATTTCAAAAACATGATATATCTCCAGTTTAAAGTAGCCTGTCAAAAGTTACTAGCATAGACAAATTTACTTAATTCTAGGACGGGGACCTTACCCCCTCCTTGATGCGCCATCAAATTAACCAAAGCAAATACCCTAGTATGAAGGCTTCAATCGCCTTTCTGCATAAGATGTAAATTTCTCCATCTGGGTAACTCTCATTGTCATTACCACAGTCTTATCAAAGACGTGCAGTTACAAGTCCTGGAATATTTTAATGCCAAGTGGAATTATCTGATTAGAATAAAAAAAGAAGAAGCCAGAGAAAATTAGAAGACAATAAGAAGAAAACAGGAAAATAAAAAAAAATACAAAAAAAAAGAAGAAGAAAGATAACACATCAGAGATTTCCACGCAAAAAAGTGATTTTGCTTTTTGTTCAAGGTAGGGGGTTTTATGTTTCCTGGGTGGGGTTTTTAACAATGACGATTCCAGCCCGGCACGTACGCTGGAATTTGTTTCGGGGTGGGGGGGGGGTTCAAATCCATTAAACCCATTACTCTGTGAGAAAAATCAGAAAATTATGGAAAAATTAAAAAAATCGTGAGATTTCGGAGGGGGGCGCGGTCCCAGAGTCCCCCCGTCCCCCCCCCCCCCTGCGCACGTACCTGATACCAGCGGTGTACTTTAATTTGGATCTGCCATTTTTTCGAGGGGTTTCACCTTTTTTTAATTTATGTAATTTTGTTTTCGCAACAATTTTTTTCTCAAAACACATTTTAATTTTTTTTGGTTACTATGGGCTAGAGTTCGTTCTGTACTAGGTTGCAGATATAGCTACACCATGATTGACATAATAACATTGATATAATGTCTTTGTGACCTTCTATTGATATAATGATATAAATTGATTTCATATAATGGCTATAGTAATTGATGAAGCAGCTCAAACTCACTAAAGGACAAGTAGCGAAAACTGATAGAACTACCGTCTGGTCTCTAGGGCTACCGTCTGGTCTTTTGAGCCACCGTCGGCTCCAGAAAATTACTTATAATTCAAAAAACATATAATACCCTTGTCTACCCCCATTCTACTTTGAATTTTGAATGATTGTAAACAAGGGCATAAGTTTGTGAATATGTGGAGGGGAAGGGGTAAATGTATTTTTTCAAAATCTAATAGGACAATTTTGATAGTTTTCAATTTTTTCAATGATAAATACGAAACAAAAAAGTATTCTTCACTGTTTGATTACTTGATCAAACAGTTTGTGTTAGCGAACTGTAAGTAAGGAGCGCTGCGGCTCAATAGTAACCGAAACTCGAAATTAGTAGCCGAAGATAGAAACATCAAAAGAATCTAATTTTGAATCTTATTCAAAATATATAAGATTAAAGAAGTTTAATGTTACCCATCAAAAGATCCGAGCCTGAGAAACTTTGCCCAATTTTTGAAAAAGGAGGGAAAGACCCCCCAAAACATCAAGTGATCTTAATGAAAATCATACTATCAGCTTCGGCATATAAAAGAACACTAATGTAGAGGTTTCAAGCTCCTGTACAAAAACGTGGAATTTTGCATTTTTTGTCAGCACAACTGCGCGTTTATTTATTTATTTTTTTATTTTTATTTTTTTTCCAGTGATGATTGTATCGAACCAGTGATCCTAGAAGATCGGGAGTGAGCTCATTTGACCAGAAATAAGAAGCTTTACTGCCCTTTATAAGTAACCAAAAATATTGGAGGGTAGCTAGCCCCCCTTTAACGCCTCTTTTTTTCCCTGATATAGTCTGATCAGAATTTGAGAGAACCATTAGGTTTAACATAGTCGAAAGATCCAATTACTATGTCTTTGAGGATGACTTGACCCCCCCACAGCCATCGGGGGAAGAACTGCAAGCTATAAACTTTGCCCATTGTTTACATATAGTATTGGTTATTGGGAAGTATATAGATATTTTTTTTTTTTGGGGGGGGGGGGAGGGGGCGATTTTTCCGGAGGGGGGAATTTAAATGGAAGGATCTTTCTATGAAGGAATTTTTCGTGGGGGAGGGGAAATTTCGATGGAGGGGGAACCAGATTACCCAGCCTTATTTTAAAAAGGATAAGAAAATAAACATAAAAAATAAGTTTTTTCAATTGCAAGTATGGATCAATAATAAAACTTGAAACGAATGTAAATTAATACGTATAAGAAGAGGGTTGATCCCTCCACAATACCTCGCTCTTTACGCCAAAGTTTTTTTTAGAACTTTTAAAAAAAGCTTATTAATTTAAAGAGCGGCCCTTGTGTTTCAGGGGTTATTTTTAAATAATTGGGACATGCAGTCAAAATTTCACGTAAAGAGCAGGGTATTGAGAAGGGAGCAACCCCCCTCGTATACGTAACAGTTTGTGTTCGTTTTAAGTTTTAATATTGTTCCTTACTTTCAGTCGAAAAAACTTTATTTTATTTTATTTAATAGCAACCAAAGACAAGCATTCGAAGAACACTAAATTGTAGCTTTCAACCTTGTGTATAAAAAATAGTATTTTTGAATTTATTTATAAATGCATAAATGCCATTTTTTATTTATAATTGTATAATTCAATCACAAGCACTTGTGATTGAATATACAAGTGGGATTCACGGCAATAACAGCTTCCAGTTTTAGTGCCAGCTTCAAACAATAAAACAGACTACGCTATCAATATTCAGTGACATTAATTTACAGAAATTAAGAGGGGGGGGGCAAGTTATTATTTTTCAAAACCTAGGGGAGGTGGGTAAATTTGGCGTTTGTCACTTTTTCAATGAAAATACTGAAACAGTTCTTTCTTAGAACATTTCTCAAAAGAGGTTGTTTTTTTACAAATCTAGGGGAGGGGGCAAAAATATATAAGGGAGAATATACCCTCCCCAAGTAATGCCGCTGAATATATTGCAATTTTTGATCATCAACAAAATAACAATTTAGACCAAATTAGGTTCGAATTCCTCTTGAAAGCTGAAAAATTACATAAGATATTTACTTTATGATTATAAAATGGGTGAAAACAACGCCCTGATAAAGTTCAAATGACTAAGTGAGCCTGACTTCTCCCAAAATGAAATCCTATAAAGTTTTCTTTTCACCTCCTGGCAGCATACTTTAGGAAATGGCTCGGCCCTCGATTCTCTTGAAATTACCTTTCACGCTTTGTGGTTATTCTAGAGGGTTCTTCTGAAGGTTTCAGATAAGCTTATCTGGACTATAGTTGAGGCTTTCTTTGGGTAATTAGGGAGGATCAGCATACACTAAAGCCCAAGTATTTCACGCTTCCTATAATTAAATTTTCCTCCAAATTGGTCGAAAGGAGGCTGGGTGCCTACCGAGGCTATATCAAGGGGGAGGCTACCACTGCTACCAAATTTGACATCTCACTCTAAAAAAATTGTCCGACTCGCAAAACAGTTACAAAAATACATTTAAACAAACTTTTGATGCTTTTTATAAGGTTTTGTGTATCCCCTTCCCCCCGAACAAAAATATCGGATGTGTCCTTGATGCCTAAGGATGACCCTAGTGACACTTAGAACATTCCTAGTGACATCGTTGATGAAATGTTGCCATTTATAAACAATTTTTCATTTTTTTAGGGGTAATGTGAAACGTTTTGAACTCCTCGTACACGTATCCTGGTTCCATCACTTGTATCAGAAGATTAGCTTCGGGTGAGGGTCTGACAGACGACAGAATTATGTTTTTAGACACAAATATTTGCAATTATATTTTATTTGGTGTTTGTTTTTAACATTTACTAAATTCTCTAAAATGCTTTCAGATAATTCACAGCAGTGACTTTCCCGTCGTGCTTAAAATTGTTAGGGGAGCATTTTGAACCCCCCCCCCCATACACTCATCCTGGGGTCGTCACTTCTATCAGAAGATTACTGGGGAGTGGGCTCGGGGTTGGGGGTCTGGCAGTCAATTAGATTAGGTTTCTAGACACAAATTTCTTTAATTTTGTATTATTTTTGTGTTTGGTTTGTAATGTTTACCAAATTCTCTAAAATGCTCTCAGACGATTCCTAACAGCGAATTTGTCCTCGTATATAAGTTTTAGGGTTAATACGATCCGTTTTCAACCCTAAACACGCTTATCCTGGATCCGTCACTTGCGTCAGAAGACTACCCGGGGGCGGGTGTCTAACACTAGAAAAATTTATGTTTCTAGGCACAAATATCTGTAATCTTCTGATTACAGATTAATATTAATTAATTAATAATATTAATAATTAATAATAATTAATATTAATAATAAAATTAATATTAATATTCTGATGTTTGTTTGTTTTCTATTTACTAAATTCTCTAAAATGCTCTCCGACGATTCCTGGCCGCAAATTTGTCCTCGTATACAAATTTTTCGGGTTGATCCAAACCGTTTTAAACCGCAAATACAGTCATCCTCGGTCCGTCACTTGTATCAGAAGACTGCAGGGGGTAGGGGTCTAACACTCGATGAAATTATGTTTGTAAGCACAAATATTTGTAATTTATATCATTCAGGTGTTTTCTTTGTTTAATACTTACTAAACTCTATAAAGTACTTTCAGGCAATTCCTTGCGGCAATTTTCCCCTCGTGTTCAAAATGTTTAGGGGTAATGTGAACCGTTTTGAACCCCCATACGCTTCTCCAGGGTCTGTCGCTTTTATCAGAAGATTATCTGTGGGCTGACACTCGAAAAAATTATGTTTCTAGGCACAAAAATCTGTTATCTTGTAATATGCTGATGTTTTTTTTATTTACTAAATTTTCTAAAATGCTCTCAGACGATTCCTAGCGGGAATTTCCCCGCGTGCTCAAAATTTTTAGGGGTGATGTGAACCTTTTTGAACCCCCCATAAATCCTCCCTTGATTATACTTTTTGAACCCTTGATTATATTTTGCAATTTATAAACAATTTTTTCAAAATTTTCAGGGATTATGAGCTCTAAAGCGTTTTAAATTTTATAGGTTCTTCCAGGGTCCGTCACTTGTATCAGAAGATTACCTGGAGGTGGGGGTCTGACATCCGATAAAATCATATTTGTAGAAACAAATATCTTTAATTTGTATTATTCTGGTGTTTATTTTTTAATATTTACGAAATCCTCTAAAACGCTCTCAAACGATTCCTAGCAGGGAATTTCCCCTCGTAATTAGTCTTCCCCCTTAATGAAAATTTTTTGAACCCCCCATAAATCCTCCAGAGTCTGTCACATGTATCAGAAGATTATCTGTAGGCTGACATTCGATAAAATTGTGCTTCTAGGCACAAATATCTTTTTATCTTTTATCTTGTAATATGCTGATGTTTTTTTTTGTTTTTTTTATAAATTCTCTAAAATGCTCTCAGACGCATTTCTCCTCGGTGGAAATTTCCCCCGAGTGGGAAATTTCCCTTAGCTGGGAATTTCCCCTCGTGTTTAAAACTTTTAGGGGTGATGCAAATCGTTTTGAACCCCCATACACTCATCCTATGTCTGTCGCTTGTTATATCAGAAGATTAGCTGGGATATCTGATAACTTCAATAAGAATAGGTTTCTAGATATAAATAACTGTAATTTTATCTTGTTCGGGTGTTTGTTTTTATAATATTTGCTAAATTCTCTAAAATGTTCTCAGATAAATTCTAGCAGTGGTTTTTCTCTCGTATTTAGACCCTCCCCCCCATGGGCGCCCATAAGCTGAATTCCAGGGGGGGAAATCTCGTCTAATTGACAATTTTAATGCTATATAACAGAAATCTCAGAAAAAAAAAATATAAGGCAGCATCATTCAGCCAGAGGAGGGGTGTGCCCCCTGTCCCTCCTCCCGCTTTATGGGTGCCAATGCCCCCCCCCCTTTAATGAAAACTTGCAACATAATTTGGCTACTTTCAAATAAACTAGCATCAAATAATAAATTGACCGACTCCGTCAGAGTCATAAAAAATAATAAAAATTATTATTAAAAATGATTGTGTTATTAGGCTATTACTAAAAATTTTAGATTATTAAAAATAACTATAAGTTATCAAAGTAACTAAAATAATAATTATTATTAAGAATGATAAATCAAACAATAAAACATATTCAAACGTCTTGAACTCCCTGTCTGGAAGAGAGATGGTAGTGACAGATGGCCTAGCGATATCCTTGATTATATTTTGCAATTTATAAACAATTTTTCTAAATTTTTAGAGATTATGAGCTCTAAAGCGTTTTAAATTTCCATAGGTTCTTCCAGGGTCCGTCACCTGCATCAGAATATTACCTGGAGGTGGGGGTCTGACATCCGATAAAATCATGTTTGTAGAAACAAATATCTGTAATTTGTATTATTCTGGTGTTTATTTTTTAATATTTACGAAATCCTCTAAAACGCTCTCAAACGATTCCTAGCAGGGAATTTCCCCTCGTATTTAGTCTTCCTCCTTAATGAAAATTTGTAATAATATTACTTTCAAATTTTGAAAGTAGGCTAATATCAAACCCCTTCTAAGACTTTTGTTCGGGAGGGGGGCGAAAAAATCAGGGGGGGGGGGTTACAAAAATTAGAGTGGAGGTACAAAAATTATTGCCTATCTATGTTTATGTTTTCAGAAAATTGTTTACATTTATTTTTACGCATTGCACAATATAAGTTCCAATTTAAATGATTAATTGCACATATTTTAACGTCTTAAATCCGCTGTCTGGAAGAGAGATAGTCATTACCAGATTTTTCTCAACACCCATTTTCTTTATATGGCTCGACTTGTCCGTTAGATATAAAAACAGTACAATTCTTTAGTAATGAATATATACCAGCTTTGCAAATTGTTTCTCAACTAATTATGCAGAACAAAATCAATGACGTCACAAAATGAGCCAATCATAATCTAGATTGAAAACTTGACTCCGCCCAATTGGCAAATTTTGGGGATTTGCAAGTCCCTTAGATCTAAGTCCACCAGTGTTTGTTGCTAAGAGGTGAATAGATGGATTAAGAGTTCTTGCATATTAGTATATGCCCGAGGTTGATTGTGCCTCTAAGGGTTTTACTAGATTATACCCTTAAGTTCAAGTGTCCTCGCTCTAGTTGTACTTACGTGTTACTGGCGCTAGTGTCTTACTTCTATTAATTTTGGGGCTGACTAATGCCCTGTTTTTTTTTTTCTTCAAATCTTGTTCTTGGAAGTTTATGGTGAGAATTTTTCTTATCGATGGTAGCAGGAGGGGATACTGAATTAATGTTGGGGGAAGGTGCCAATAGAAATTTGGCTCCCGTATGGGTGTTTTGGCCCCTCCTCATTGTTGGGGGAGGCTCGTGCCCCTAAAACCACCCCCTGGGTGATAGTGCCGCTTTTGGAAGCATGATACAACTGTAATCAGTTGAATCGGGGGGGGGGGGGGTTGTGCAAAATTGGAAATTGATACAAAGTTAGAAATATCGGTTCTTGTCAATTAGCTGGAACCCACGCAAGAAGTCAAGTTTGGCTAATGCTAATGAAATAAAACAAAATATGATGAAAACATAATAGTTTAGAAGGAAATTTGGGCTAGCCTATATATTTGCACATTAGGGGGTTGGGGGGTAAAGCATAGTATATATTAAATACGTAACCTAGCCTAACCTAAACTAGATACCTTTTTTCCCCCTAAACCCCAAAAAACAAAAGTTTAAATATTGTAACACAATGACAAACCACGGTTTGCAATTCAATTTTCTATTGAAAGAAACCCGTTTGACTAGTTTCTTAAGCATCTTCTGTATACAATATAAGACGTGGGTTCCAGCTAATTGACAAGTACCGAAATATCTTTAAGTTTTTGATTAATTGATTATTGGGATTGCTAAAAAATAGACTTAAATTTTGAATCAGAATTTCATCCTGATTCCAAATATAACGTTCATTTCCGTCGTAAATTATATTTGCCGCTCCCCCTCCCCCTATAGTCAAAAATACAGCCCAAAATGCATATACGCAATGAATTTTTCATAAATTACCCTTTTCTTCACATTGACTTAACGGGAAACAAGCAAGCGAACGACAATAAGCGTATTCATTGCATACTTAGAATTTAGGGTATGTATTTTACCTTTTTTTGGTAGGGGGGGGGGTGCTTTCAAAAGAATTGTGACAGAAATCAAAGTTAAGTTCGGATTCAGAATGAAATTTTTATTCTAAAGGTAAGTCTATTTCTTAGCTATCTCAATAAATTGCGGATAAAAAATACTTAAAAACTAAAAAAAAATTACCCGGGTAAACTTAAAAGTGGATGGATGATAATTAGGTGACCTTTAAGTTTTCCCTCTTTCCATATGGAAGTCCTATGCAATTTTGAAAACTACTTTAAAACAATTCAAAACAATTACATATCTTCCTTCTAAGCTTTGCTTTATCCCTCCCCCTTCTCCCTCTAATGGAGTAATATGTAGACCAGGCTATAGCATATACAAAACTTTTCTTTGAAAAACCGTTTGCATGGTTATAGCGTGTTTCTTGTCACTTATTAAAGAAAATGGCCTTATTGTACAATAGAATGGCGAAATGCACTGAAAATTTGTTATTTGTGGATAAATTCCAGGAAAACTTCAATTTAAAAAAATTGAAGCTTATGTGTGAAATAAATAGGTTAAGTATTTTATATTTTTAAAGCAGTTTTCAGGGCTTTACAGGGTTTTTGTATGAAGAGGTGACCCTTGAAGATTATCGATAATAATTTTGGCTTTCGAGTCCCTATTTATTTTATTTCGAATAAAATAACAGCTTAGTTGGGATAAATATTAAAAATTATTGAATAGCTCAATATTAGGGGGGGGGGGCTGAAGTAAGTTGTAAGTTTTTAGTTGTAAGTTGTAAGTAAGTTTTTGACATTGCACAAAACAAGTGTAAGAATACAAAAACTCTCTTGTCATTTGTACGTTTTTGCAGAGGTTTGGCAACACCCCCTCCCCTGGAGGGGGAGAGTATTTTTTTTTCGAGGTTAGGGTTGCATTCCTACTCTCCAGAAGGAAAAGCTAAAAAATACAGAAATTACTTTAAAACATTCTAAAATACTTACTAATAGCAATCCTTAAGGCGTGCCAGTAAACTTCACCCCCCCCCCCCATCGGTCAAATACATGTTTCAAATTGTATACACGCTGTGAAATTTACATACACTGAGTTTGGCTTTGTATTGCTTGTTAATCGTTAAATCAATTTGAAGAAAAGAGTCACGAATAAAAAAAACCGGGGGTTTTGAAGTTTATTGGTAAGCCCTTAGGAATGATTATACCAAGTATTTTAGAATTTGTGCAGCAGTTTTCGGATTTTTTTAATGTTCCCATCTGGAGAGTGGGAATGCTCCAATAATATAACCGGAAAATTTAAATGCCACGGAAAATGAATTTTTCTATTAGTGACTTTTCTTCAAAGTGATTTAACGGCAAAGAAGCAATTCAATGGCAAATTCAGCGTATAGAAAGTTCATTGCGCGCATACAATTGGTGGGGCGGCAAATTCAGCGTATAGAAAGTTCATTGCGCGCATACAATTGGTGGGGCAATATTCTAAAACTGCAAAATAATTACAACCGTTAGGTTATTTTTTTTAATTTTTGCGCCCCTAAAATTTCTGTGCCCAGGGCAAGTGTTGGAGTCAAATTGGGGAAAATCAAATTTGTTATTTGTGGATAAATTCCAGGAAAACTTCAATTTAAAAAAGTTGAAGCTTATGAGTGAAATAAATAGCTGAAGTATTTTATATTTTTAAAGTAGTTTTCAGGGCTTTACAGGGTTTTTGTATGAAGAGGCGACCCTTGAAGATTATCGATAATAATTTTGGCTTTCGAGTCCCTACTTATTTTATTTCGAATAAAATAAATTTCCTCAGATAGATTTCCTCCAAATTTCCCCAAATTTGACCACAAGGGTTGGGGGCGTAAAGTTTATTGGCATTTCTTAACGAAAGATATAAGTAAGTATTTTTTAATATTTTTAAAAGTTTTCAAAATTTTGTTGTGTGTTCTTCTAAAGTGTGGAAATGCAGCACTAACACCTTCTGTTACAATAATTTTTAGAAATAATTTTCAAAAATAGATGATTTCAAAAGTTTTTTCTGTTTAAGATTTTACTTGGCTTTGCTAATTTTTATAGCGCTTTGCGCACCTCAAAGCCTCTTTTTGGACACAATATGGATATATGGAGAAGGGACAATACTTTTTAGTGGGCTTATAAGTATTATCACCTTTAAAATGAACAGATTTAAAGGTTTAAGAGAGGATCTAAAGGTTTTGACCATTCCTGGCTCATTAGTTTTTTTTTTATTGAAATCAAATTTAAAAAAAAAGCCAAAACAAGGCATTATTAAGCATACAAGTATAACTAGAATCTTACTTGAGGGTGGGTCAAATCCTGCAACACATTTCTTTATAAGCTTTCTTTTTGAATAAAAGCTTCCAATTTCATCAGAATTATATTTATGTAATTATATAGAACAACCACCAGGGGCCTGGCTTGGGGGCTCAAGGGGTTCCATTTGCCACCTGGCGCAATAACTGTTCGGGCGCTGTTTTGATTAACGCGAATTATTTCCTAATCCTCAGTGTTTTTTTAGGTCAAGGTAGGTCGGGGGAAACTAGTATTGACCCTGGATGCTGAAAACCTAAAACTGACTAGAATTGAAATTTAGCAAAATCAAACATGGGGTAGGGTGGGGGGAAACTAATATTGCCCCGTAGCACTGAAAATATAAAACTGAATAAAATCAAAATTCGGTAAAATTGAAACAAGCCTAAAGCGTGTCTTCAAAAATTAAATAAAACTTGCAATAAAACTTGCTAAATTTGTATAAAAAGGAAACGGGATTTTATTCCTATTAAAATTAATTTAAAAAAAACAAGTTTTCTCAACTCAAAGTAAGGAGCAATATTAAAACTTAAAACGAACAGAAATTATTGCGCGTATGAAGGGGATGCCCCCTCCTCAACACCGTGCTCTTTATGCTAAAGGTTTTTAGTACTTTTAAAGAAGCACCCTATTGTTCTAATTAAACGATCCTTGTGTTTTGGGAGTCATTCTTAAAGAATTGGACAAAATTAAAATTTTATTGTAAAGAATGAGGTTTTGAGGAGGGGGCAATCCCCTTCATACACGTTATAATTTCTGTTAGGTTTTAATTTTAATGTTGCTCCGTACTTTCAGTTGAGAAAACTTGTTTTTTAATTTAATTTCTGATCGTTTTTAAGTAATGCCATGAAATCAGGCCGAACCGCCACTGAGAAATCCCCCTCCCCACGGAAAAATCCTTTAGAAAATTCAATCCCGATAAAAAATTTACCCCGGACAATTGCTCTTAACAACTCCACGTGTAAAATTGAGATGGGAAAGAGAAAGCAAGACATATAGAAATAATTTTATACAGTACTTCTGGCAAATTCCCTCAGTGTATAATATCTATGGACAAGTTCACCCCCTGGGAATTTCCCTTCTCATAGAAAACTCTCCCGTGGAAAAAATCCCAAGCAAAAACTTCCCCCCCCCCCCTCCACTCGAAAATGTATACATACATTACAATAACAAATACTAAAAAATGGGTAAATTATATGACTTAAAGACCATTCCTCTGGGGCTGTGAGGGGGGGGGGCATATTATATACAAAGGAATAGTTATTGGGTCTTTCAACTATGATGAGCAAAATGGATATTTCAAAATTTTGACCGGACGACTTTGAGAAAAAAGGGGCGGGGGAGAAGCCAGGTTGCCCTCCAATCTTTTTTGTTCACTTAAAATGAGCACTAGAACTTTGAATTTCCTTTCGAATGAGCCCTCTCACCATATTCTAGGACCACTGGGTCGATACCATCGAAGACCGTACCCAGGATTTTTTTTCGGAGGGAGTTTTGCCCCCCAAAAAATTTTGGAGGGGGGGGGCGTACACGAAAAACCTTAAAAAACACAAACAAAATTTGTTTATATCCATTTTTATTGCGTTTTTACGAGTCAGAAAAACATTTCGGGGGGGGGGTCAAACCGGGTACCCCCTGGATATGGCCCTGATACCATCACCCCTGGAAAAAAAATATAAACATGCATCCGCCATCTCTCTTCAGGCAAAAATACAAAATTCCACAAATTTTGCAGATAGGAGCTTGAAACCATTTTACTGGGGTTTTCTGATAGGCTAAATCTGATGGTGTTATTTTCATTAAGATTTTAATACTTTCAGGTGGTATTTCCTCCTTTTTTCAAAAATCAGGTACATTTTTTCAGGCTCGTCGCCTTTAATCGGTAAGAGTAAACTTAATTTATCAAAATTCCATTTTTTAGAGTTTCGGTTACTATTGAGCCGGGTCGCTCCTTACTTACAGTTCATTATCACGAAATGTTTGATTGGCAGACAACGGTGTTATAAGCTTACGGTTAAAAATAAAAAAAAATGCGGGCAGACGGGCAGATTATGGGTTTAAAAAAACGGTATTTCTTAGTTTCTGAAAATGTTTGAAGCGCCAGAAAAGCAAATTTTAAGCTATTAATATTTTTATTATTAATATTAATTATTATTAATTATTAATATTAATACCATACGGCCAGGTGTCGCTGGTTATTTGATTGGAAACGGGTTAACGGTAGGACACTGTAAGCTCAGCCAGAGTCGACCCAGCTGTGAATGGGTACCTGAAGAAATCAGGGGAAAAACCACGGGAAGGGTCGGATGATTTGCCCCCAACCACGCATTGCACTCCCGGCCCAAGGCATCGAATCAGGAGATCGGTACCTGCGCAACGTAGACCATTGGTCAGCATGCGAAAAAGTTTTTTTTTTTTATAGGTTCTGTGGACCGAAGGGACCTTTCAAATCAATGTCTATAATAAGCATTCATTTTAAATGCACTTGAACTAGGCTATATTTCGTGATGAGATATACCACCACATGGCCGACGCCTGTGAAGCCTTACACAAAGGTCTTTGAGAAGTTTTAACCTGGATAGAGTTTCTCAAAAGTTTTGCAAGATAGAATTTTAGCCCTTTTTGGCGAAAAATGGTCGAAACGGGCATATGCTGTCGTGCAGTCTCTGCTTTTATTTAAGAGGGCACTAGAGCTTAAAATCTCATTTGCTACGTTGTTACATTTGGACCGTTATGTTTTAATATGCACGTCAAATTCGAATGAAATGCTAGACTAAAAAAAAACACAGTAAATATGTTGACAGGGTTGTTACCCACGGACGACAACATTTTTATGGACAGTAATATACCTTTTTTTCATGGGGTAACCCCCCTCCCCCTTTTTCCCCCATGTGAATACCCAGAAGATAATTATGTTTATGGTACTTGTTAAGAAAGCGGTAAGTACGCGAAAAGTGAAGTTTAGTTAATGCTGATGAAATAAAAACAAAATAGGATGGAAGTATAATAGCTTATGAACAAAATTGGGCTATATATTTGCACATTAGGGGGGGGGGTGGGGGTAAACTAGAGCATATATTAAATACGTAACCTAACCTGACCTAACCCAGCCTAGGTACCTTTTATTTCCCCTGAACCCCAAAAAACTAAAGTTTAAATATATTTCTCGGAGTGAGAAACCACTTGTTTTTGTCATTACCCGGTACATGCCTATCTGTTCTCGCAATACAATTCTCAAGGACTTACCGCTTTCTTAACAAGTACCATGTTTATCAATACACTGGAATTTAACCTACTTTTAATTGCTGAAAAAAATAAGTAAATAACAAAATAAATAAATTGTATCAATAAATTTTACTCATATTAAAATAGTATGAATATACATTTTATTAATAAAAAAAAACATCAATTAATATAATTAAAGTAATTAACTACAACTAAAGTATAAGGCAAGAAACGCAATTTTGGTGAGGTTTGATAATGATTCGTCGATTGTGATAGTACGTTTTTTCATGTCTCCCATTGGTGAAAACGTTTTTATGCGTAACTGTGCGTTTTTTCATGTGGAACGTTTTGGTATACTTTTTATTTCCAAAGTTGGGAAGTTCTTTTTACTTTAGTATTTTTTCCTTATTGATTCTCATTCAACTCAAAAAAGAGACGCTCTTGAATTCACTTGATACTTAACAACTTACTTACGAACTTATCAAATTACCAACTTCTGCTTATTAACAAAAAATAGAGCTGGATAGACCATTCTCCATAGGTATTATTTTATAAGAGGCTTTAATAGGGGAATACTCGCACATAGTTGGCGAACTCCTTGCGCTTTTTCTTCCGTGCCACTGACAGTAGATTTCCTAAGCTGTTTGAAGCAGGCAAAACTGGTTATTTAGAACTGCTTCTCTGTTACTTGGCTTATTGCCACCATTCCTCTTAGCTGCCTTGGGCCTTTTTACCTGCCCGCGTTATTACAATCTTTATATATATATATATCATCTTGTGTCTATTCAGGGCAAAAAATCTAGGTACTGTTCGAAAATTCAGGACACATGCGAGAAGTGAAGTTTGGTTAATGCTAATGAAATAAAAAAAAATAGAATGAAAATATAATAGTTTATGAACAAATTTAGGCTATATATTTGCACATTGGGGAGGGGGGGGGTAACGCATAGCATATATTAAATACATAACCTTATCTAACCTAACCTAGCCACCTTTTAGTCCCCCTAAAACCCCCAAAACCAAAAGTTTAAATCTTTTTCACGGAGTGAGCAATATCTCACTATGCAGCGGAAACCTGTTTATCAATAGGGGATTTGAGTTTCGTTACGGTCTTTCTTTCGTGTGTCCTGGATTTTAGCTTAGTACCAAAGTCTATTACCATTCCGTACCAAGGGTCTGGTTTTAAGGGTGCACAACCTGTCTCAGTAGATTTTCCTTAAATTTTATTTTGGTGTTTCTCCATTTTCATTTAAGTCAGGGTAATTTTTCGTCCTTAAATGGAAGTTACGGGCATTTGGGGCCTTTCCAATCTAGGAAATTGAAGATGGATATAATCTGTCTATTATAATCTATTTATCTATTCAGTATCAATATAAATATATTAAATACTAAAATAAGTACCTCGAGTTAACAAGGGCTATTTTTATGGTTCCTTTGGGGACCCACGAATCAATAAAAAAGGTCTTGAAAGCCAATTTTGATGGGTCCATTTTTCTTGTTTGTCTTTTTGTTGTTTTGTTTTTCTCCCTTTTTTGTCACTTTACTATTTTTATAATTTTGAATAGTGGGGTACAAAATAATTGTTACTATTATTATTTAACTGGGAATTGCACTTTTTATTTTGGTTTCCTTTCAGCCAAGCAAGGCCGTATCTAGGGAGCAAAGGTACCCGATTTGAACCCCCCCCCCCTGAAATTTTTGTCCAACTCGTAAAAAGGGTGAAAAGATGCGTGTAAATATTTTTATACGTTTTATAATGTGTTTTTTTTTGTAAAATTTCTTGAACGAAAATACCCCTAACCCAAACAAAAATCTTGGATACGACCTTGCAGCCAAGGGCCGAAAACTCACCCCCGAGTAACTTGACGCATTTTGTCAATTAAGTTGGAATGGTTGTCACAACCTTGCCATACCATATGAATAGGGTGTGGAACTTTCCGTCTGGTGTTCTATCCCACGTATATAGGGTGGGTAAGGTAGAGGGGGTGAAAAGCCCCTTCGAAAAAATTTCGCGACAAAACAGATTGGAACAAAATATTACAAAGACTGGTCCTTAAAGATCACTTATTGCAATATTTTAAGCTTGAAATTCGTTTACGTATAAGTAAGGTTGCATGATTTTCGCTTCATGCCCACGCACAACAAGTCACCCAGCTTCTGAATTCATACTTGCTTACACTCGTTCCCCTGTTCCAGCATATTCATATGAGAACCCCTGGGGATATATTGTATTTAAATAATAGTTGTTATAAAAAGACAATTTGTGTTGTCATGAAAAGTAGACATCCTAGATTTACCGGGAGAAAGCTGTCCAGGCCCGGTCACTTCTACAGGTTATTGAACCCTGGGTGCAATAAATAGGAAAAAGTTCATTAGACTAAAGAACTTTCTCCTTGCAAAAGTGAATGTCTGTAAATTTTGCGAGCAATTGCAACCCGTTCAATTCGATTAGGTGGCAACAAAATTATAGCTGGAGGCATGCCATGTCTCAAATCAATTCTTTTTTTTAGATTTTGTAATTGCCGTATGTAGGCCTAATTTGTATACAGAAAATCCTGATGTATTTTCTGTGTAGGTCTTATAAACCTTCTCAATCTATGTTTTGATTAAACAAGTCATTTAAACCGTTTCTGTCGACTAAGGCTGGGAAATGAGTATGTATATTTAAAATTAGACGAGTTCTTTTCTTGTGAGTCAATAGGGGTTTTCGTTCGTTTCTAAATGATTTTCTTTAGTATAAATTAAACTGTTTCCTTAATTTCTTATAAAAAAATACAGTTTAAAATTGAAACCCTAAAAACAACCTTCCTTTATGACAAGGCTGTGCCCAGACGAACTACCGTTTTTGAACTTTCAATGAACGAGGAGTTGCCCACTCCCAGCCGTCTGGTGTACATCTCAGGACGCCACGTGTAATCCACAGTTTCACCGCGCTTGACACGCTCCCCCAAAACGCTTGGTACAGTTCCGCCACGCGTGGTATGTGCATACCAGGTGTACATAATTCATGAGAGTTGGCAACCCCTCATAACCGAAATGTTCAAAATGATACATTAGCGCATTTATGTGTGTACCAGACCAATGGCTTAAAAACCCCTTTTTTGATAGGTGAAGCCGCTCAAAGCTTAATACAAGCCTTGGGCCAGGGTCTTTCTCCAGAAGCAGAGCCATGGTATTGTCTTAATTTAAAGCTTAAACTTCAAAAAAGCCAATTCAGTGATTTGTTTAATGTCTTCCAATAGTGTGCACAATCTTATACTTTTGAGCTTTCCTTAATTTATACATATCTTTTTATTCTTTGCTTTCATTTATACGCCTCTGTGCTGTATGAAATAAAGTTATTCAATTTGTAATATTTGTGTTCAGGTCTAACCCCTGGAGCAGAACCATTGATAGGATTTTTTGAATGCTGATTCATTGATTTGTGCGATGTCTGCCAGTACTGTACACAATTCTGTATTTTCGTCATAAAAGATAACCTTGTTAACTTTGCAACCGAGTTTGCAGGTCTACCTCTTGGAGCAAAACCATGGATATGATTCTGTGAATGCTCATTTATTGATTTGTGCAATGCTAATAATTTTTTGTTTTCGAGCTTAACTTCATTTCTGTCTCTACGATATATATGAAATAACGTTGTTCACTTTATAGTGCTGGACATAGGTCTGCCTCCTGGAGCAGCACCATGGATATAATTTGTCGAATGCTGACTCATCGGTTTGTGCAATATCTGCAGTCAATTTTGTGTTTCTGAGTTTGTATTCATTTCTACGTTACAAAAAAAAATGTTGGTCACTTTATTGTCCTGGGTACAAGTTTGCCTCCTGGAGCAGCACCATGAATATAATTTGTTGAATGCTGAATTATTGGTTTGTGCAATATCTGTAGTCAATTTTGTGTTTCCGAGTTTGCCTTCATTTCTACGTTATAAAAAATTTTGGTCACTTTATAGTTCTGGGTACAGGTTTGCCTCCTCGAGCAGCACCATGGATATAATTTGTTGAATGCTGATTCATTGATTTGTGCAATATCTGCAGCCAATTTTGTGTTTCCGAGTTTGCCTTAATTTCTACGTTATAAAAAAAAATGTTGGTCACTTTATATTTCTGGGCGCAGGTTTGCCTCCTGGAGCAGCACCATAGATATAATTTGTTGATTGCTGATTCATTGGTTTGTGCAATATCTGCAGCCAATTTTGTGTTTGTGAGTTTGCCTTCATTTCTACATTATATATGTTGGTCATTTTATAGTTCTGGGTGCAGGTTTGCCTCCTAGAGCAGCACCATGGATATATTTTGTTGAATGCTGATTCATGAGTTTGTGCATTATCTGCTGCTAATTTTGTGCTTCCGAGTTTGCCTTTATTTCTACGTTATAAAAAAAATGTTGGTCACTTTATAGTCCTGGGTACAGGTTTGCCTCCTAGAGCAGCACCATGGATATAATTTGTTAAATGCTGATTCATTGGTTTTTGCATTGTCTGTAGCCAATTTTGTGTTTCCGAGTTTGCCTTCATTTCCAAGTTATAAAAAAAAATGTTGGTCACTTTATAGTCGTGGGTACAGGTTTGCTCCTAGAGCAGCACAATGGATATAATTTGTTGAATGCTGATTAATTGATTTGTGCAATGTCTGCAGCCAATTTTGTGTTTCCGAGTTTGCCTTCATTTCTATGTTATAAAAAAAAAAATGTTTGTCACTTTATAGTCCTGGGTACAGGTTTGCCTCGTGGAGCAGCACCATGGATGTAATTTTGTGAATGCTGATTAATTGATTTGTGCAATTTCTATCAGTGGTGTACACGATTTTGTGTTTTCGAGTTTGCCTTCATTTCTATGTTTCTATGTCATAAAAAATAATATTATTCACTTTGCAACCCAGAGTACAGGTCTACCTCCAGGAGAAAAACTATGGATAGTATTGTGTGAATGCTGATTTGTGCAGTGTCTGCCAATAATTTGTCTTTTCGAGTTTGCCTTCGTTTCTGTGTGTCTACATCATATAAAATAACGTTTTTTTACTTTATAGTCCTGGGTACAATCTTACCTCCTGGAGTGGCACCATGGATGTAATTTTGTGAATGCTGATTCATTGATTTGTTCAATATATTTTAATGGTGTACATGGTTTTGTGTTTTTATGAATTTGCCTTCATTTTTACGTCTTCGCGTCATAAAAGATGACGTTATTGACTCTGCAACCCAGGGTACAGATCTGCTTCCTGGGGTAAAACCAGGGGTATGATTCTGTGAATGCTGGTTTATTTATCTGTGCAATGTCTGTCAATGATTTTGTGTTTTCGAGTTTGCCTTCTTTTTTACGTCTCTACTACAAATAAAATAACGTTTTTCACTTTATAGTCCTGGGTACAAGTCTGCCTCCTGGAGCAGCACCGTTGATGTAATTTTGTGATTGCTGATTCGTTGATTTGTGCAATGTCTGCCGACGGTGTACAACATACCCTGTTTTCGAGTTTGAATTTAGTTTCACGTCTCTACGTCATACAAGATAAGGTTATTCACTTTGCAACCCAGGGTACAGGTCTGCATCCTCGAGCGGAACCATAGAAATGGTTTTGTAAATGCTGATTCACTGATTTGCGAAGTGTCTGTCAATGGGTAAACGGTTTTGTGTTTTCGATTTTTCTTTAATTTCTTCGACTCTGCGTCATAAAAAATAGCGTTATTCACTTTATTATCCACGCTACAGGTCGGCCTCCTGGAGCAGAATCTATAGGATTTTTGAATGCCGTTCCATTGATTTGTGCCATGTCTGCCAATAGTGTACAGCATTCTATGTTTTCGAGTTTGCCTTCATTTCTACGACTCTACGTCATAAAAGATGACGTTATTCACTTTACAACTAAGGAAGGTGCAGATCCGCCTCCTGGAGCTGAACCATGGATAAGGATTTTAAAATACTTTTGTGATATGTTTTTGGTAATTCGCTTATCTGTGCAATGTGTACCAATGGTTACATGATTTTGTGTTTTTGAGTTTGCCCTTATTTTTTTTCCGATTATATGTCATAAAAATAACGCTTTTCACTTTCTAATCCAGGGTAGTTGTCTGCCTCCTGAAACAGAACCATGGGTAGGCTACGATTTTGTGATTGTTGGTCCATTGATTTGTCAATTGCCTCCCAATGCGTTTTTCCGAGTGTGCCATCATTTTTAAGTCTCTAGGTCATAAAAAATAAAATAGTTCTCTGTATAATCCTCAATACATATGCCGCGTGGAGCCGATATGATTTTATGAAAGCTGATTCATTAACGTTTTCAATGTCTGCTAATGATTTACACGATTTTGGGTTTTGTCTTTGCCTTCGTTTCTGTGTATCTCTCCATTCTTTGTCTGAATATCTACGCAATGTTTTTATCTTCTGCGCCTCTTCTCCCACCGTCTTGCCTCCTACTATACACATGGCATTTTACGAATCGCACCGTATATGTTTCCTTTATGGCTGTTTCTTTGTCTTTTACTTTGTGACAACTTTTTGTCATGTGACCAGTTTAGAAGTTCAGAATTTCACTATTCCTATTGACAATTACATTAGGGATTTGGGAACTTGTCTAGAATCCAGTAAACACGCGAGAACTGTATTGCGAAGATCAAATAGGCATTATCCGGAAATTCATATGAGACGCTGTATAAACAAAGGGTTTCTCACTCCAGGAACTACATTTAAACTTTAGTTTTTTGGGATTTAGCGGGACTAAAAGGTGCCTAAATTGGGTTAGGATAGGTTGTGTATTTAATATGGTGGTTGGCGTTTACCCCCCGGTGATTACACCCCTGAAAATACCCCTCTGTGGCAAATACACCCCCCCGGAAAATAACCCCCCGAAATGAACATTACATTTATTTTATGCTGGGATTTTTTTTTTTCTTTTTAGTTAAAAATATTTCCAGATACACCTCGCTATTCTTCTGTAATTTTTTGGGGCTATATACCTAAAAAAATTATTTTCCGACTTAAAACTGTAAAAATAGTTTACTCCCCCGGTAAATACCCCCCCTGCCGGAAAATATCCCCTTCGTGGAAAAGAAGGCTTTCCTAATTTGATAATTTTATGTGAGTTTTATTTTTTAATTTCCGTAGTGGAAAGGTGTTTTGGTACTTGTGTATTATATGGGCAACTCACTAAAGTTTACGCTGTGTAAAACTCGAGAACAAATCGGTTTCTTCGTTATTTTTTCAGCTTAGTACGAGAAAAGACTAAGACAAGTGACAGGACATATGGGAGATATATAATTTGGTCTGTATATTTGCACATAAGGGGGGAGGGGTAAAGTGTTTGGATAGTTTGAAGTCAGAAAACAATTCTTTCTGGGTGTGGCCACTAAAAAATTACAGAAGAATAGCGAGATATCTGGAAATTTTGTTAACTAAAAAAAAAAAATGTAATGTTTCATTTAAGTGTTTTTTCCAAGTGTTAAGTGTTTTTTTAATGACCGTTTTTCCAATTATTAAGTACTATTATTAGGTTAATGTAGTGTTTCATTTAAATGTTTATGATCGCTGATCAAAGTTTATTTTATTTTACTAAATTCATGGCCGTATATTTGGCTTCAAAATACGCTTCTTTATCTATCTATCTGACATGCAGAATACTTATACCAAACACATTTTACATGCAAACCCGCTATACTTTGAGTATAAATATGGGCTATAGATTTGCACATTAAGGGGGGGGGGTAATGTATGGCGGGTCTGTATGCAAAATGTGTTTGGAACGATTATTCCGCATATTAGATAGATAGATAGATAAGTGTATTTTAAAGCCAAAAAAAGCTCTCTTTCAGTTCTCAGCCCTCCCCTTCCCCTGGGGACATTTTATTTGCTCACTAATACAAAATTTCCAGATCCCTACTTTATTTCATCTTACTTATGCAGCCATATCCAATCGATATCAGGAGAACTTAGCCGTTTTCCTTTCATGTGTTTTTCTTGGAAATTCGTTGAAAATTTGTCAAATGCTCGAGCGAGCTCGACAGCAATATGCAGAAATGCAGAAATCGAACATATATTTTTAAAAATTGTGTTTGAAATGCAACAAAATCATTCTTAAAAGGTGTTAGTTACGAAAACACTAGCACATGTATTTATGATTACAGTATGGGGGTGGCTACGGGGGGATGCCTCCCCCTAGATTTTTTAAAGTGCCTGTTTTTGATATTTCGTTGAAAAAGAATCCCTCGCCCAGATTTTCAAAAATATCTGTTTTGTATCTTCATTAAAGACAATTGAAAAAAAGATCCTTATCCCTTCCCCTTACATTGTTGTGAATTGACGCCTCTGTTTATTATTGTTACATTGAACAGCTTTCTATGGCGTTCTAGTGCCCCATTAGCGGTGATAGATAAATCATAGGCAGCGCCCTAGCGCTGCCTAAGTTAAGAACGATGTGGGCACAATGTGTTTTTTTTTCTCCACCCGGGCACTTCGTATCGAAGGAGTTGTCGTAGAAAATTCGAAAAGTGCTCATTCGATTGGAAAAGGGAGTGGATAGTGCCATTTCAAATACTCGAAAGGGATTGGAGGGCAACTAGCCCCCCCCCCCCTCACGCCCGTCATTCCCCCAAATACGTCCAATCAAAATTTCGAGATAGCCATTTTGTTCAGCAAAGCTGATTTCCAAATAGAAAATATCTTTTTGAGGAGGACACTCCCCCTGAACCAACGGGGAGAGGGTTTTAAGTTATGCCCTGAGGGCATATAAGGTTTTTACAGAAGGCGTTGTCGTTGAAACTTCAAAAAAGGCTCATTAGATTGAAAATTCAAAGGGCTAGTGCCCTTTTTAATAGTCAAAAGTGATTGGAGGGCAACTCCCCCCCCCTACGCCCATCATTCCGCCAAATACATCCAATCAAAATTTTGAGACAGCCATTTTGTTCAGCGTAGTTGATTTCTAGATAGAAAATATCTTTGTGTGGAGGACACTCCCCCACAACCCTTGCGGCAAGGGTTTTAAGTTATGCCCTGGGGGCATATAAGGTTTTTTATAGAATGCTTTGTCGTAGAAGCTTCAAAAAAGTCTCATTCGATTGGAAATTCAAAGGGCTAGTGCACTTTTTAATAGTCGAAAGTGATTGGAGGGCAACTAGCCCCCCCCCACGCCCATCATTCCCCCAAACACATCCAATCAAAATTTTGATAATCAATGTATGTTGGAGAAAAATTTTCAGCAATTTTTAACATTGCTCCCAGGGCATAACTTATAGCCCTTGCCCTGAGGGTTGTGGGGGAGTGTCCACCTCAAAAACATATTTTCTATCTGGAAATCAACTACGCTGAACAAAATGGATATCTCAAAATTTTGATTGGATGTGTGTTGGGGGAATGATGGGCGTGGGGGGGGGGGCTAGTTACCTTCCAATCACTTCCGACGATTAAAAAGAGCACTAGTCCTTTGAATTTCTAGTCGACTGAGCCTTATTTGAAGTTTCTACCATAAAGCCTTCTATAAAAACTTTATATGCCCCCAGGGCATAACTTAAAACCCTTGCCCTGTGGGCTGTTTGGAGAGTTTCCTCCTTAAAAACATAATTTGTATCTGGAAATCAACTAGGTTGAACAAAATGGCTATCTCAAAATTTTGATTGGATGTGTTTGGGGGAATGATGGGTGTGGGGAAGGCTAGTTGCCCTCCAATCACTTTCAACTATTAAAAAGGGCACTAGAACTCTCGATTTCCAATCGAATGAGCCCCTTTTGAAGTTTCTACGACGACCCCCTCCATATGAAATGCCCTGTTCTAAAGGAAAAAAAAAATTGTACATTGTGCCAACATCGTTCCTATATACCCTCAGGGCATAACTTAATACCCTTGCCCCGAGGGTTGTGGGGGATTGTCCTCCTCAAAAACATATTTTCTATCTGAAAAATCAACTACGCTGGACACAATGGCTATTTCAAAATTTTGATTGGATGTGTTTGGGGGAATGATGGGCGTGGGGGGAAGACTAGTTGCCCTCTAATCACTTTCGACTATTAAAAAGGGTACTAGAACTCTTGATTTCCAATCAAATAAGCCCCTTTTGAGGTTTCAACGACGACCCCTTCCATATGAAGTGCCCTGCTCTAAAGAAAAAAAAATTAATAAATAATAAATTGTGCCAACATCTTTCCTATATGCCCTCAGGGCATAACTTAAAACCCTTGCCCCGATGGTTTTGGGGGAGTGTCCTCCGGAAAAAGATATTTTCTATCTGGAATCAACTACGCTGAATGAAATGGCTATCTCGAAATTTTGATTGGATGTGTTTGGGAGAATGATGGGCGTGGGGGGGGGCTAGCTGCCCTCCAATCACTTTTGACTATTAAAAAGGGCACTATCAACTCCAATTTCCAATCGAATGAGCCCTTTTCAAAGTTTTGACAAGAGCGACAATAGTTGACCAAATTGACAAGTTTTTTTTAAGTAAACAAAACGGAATGAGGGCTCCAGAAAAATCGTGGGGAGCGGGGTTCCCCCCGGCCCCCATGAATCCTCCCCTGGTACTCTCTACCCTGTAAGAACAAGTTTTAATAAACCATCAGAAACCTTCCTTGTTTATTTAGACCGGCGGGGCCAAAAATTATTTCTTGTTACATTCTGCTTCACATTCTTTTCTTCCAAAATTCTTTCTCCTTTTTTCAAAAATTCTGGTTGCAGTTTCAGGCATATCTTTAAAGAAATAATAACGGTTTTGTTTTGCTTTTCTAGGATCAAGATTATCTAGTTTGAGGATATCTTGTAGGTGAAACTGTAAGGAAAGTTCGTAAGGCTAATCAGTTGCTACGTCGGAGTATTTTGGTAAGTTATCACCAATTTATTACATCAGAAATTTACTTAAACTTTCGGTCTTTGCCGCATTTCTAATGGTGTGGCTAGAAGGGGCAAGGGGGCACACTTTTCCAAGATTACAGCATCTGTTCGAATGCCATTTATGTACTATGTAATTCAGATAAATAGACCCACTTGTGTTGCTAGGAGAAAAGGACACAAAACTGACAAAGCCCCTGGGCTTTGGAGAATCTATTTACGTCTCTGCACATTTCCCCTGAAATCGTACGGTATGGTTTGTACGACTATTTGCATAGTTTTCCACAACATAAGTATAAAGTTATAATTTGCCAAACAGATTTATATTTTATGTTATTCAACACAATAAATTTACAAAATTTACATATTGCTCGCATATTACAAATTTTAATTTATAACCTTATACACATGCTAAATGCACAAAATATAATTTGTGTGTAAACAGATTCAGATAGATTGTTGCCTTCCTTTTTAATTTTTTTTTCTTATGCATTCGCCAAATTTGTTTTTTCTTTACTTGTTTTAATTTGTGTTCTAACTTCAGTAGGAAAATGTAAATGTTTTTCTGAAGGTTTTTTTGCTTAGACAGATAAAAGTATTTAGTATTTAGCAGTGCCGCCTCATTATAGGGTGTCTTAACCAGGATTCTTAGGAACCAAAGGGTGGAGAGGTGCCAATTTACGAAAATGTTGGGAGGGGCAAGATTTTTAATGAAGAAAAAAATTTCCAAAATCTAAGGGACATTTTTTGGTACTTTCGCATTATCCGGGCCTCTCGGCTTAATCACTGTAGAGAAGGCAATGATAAAACCCGTTTTTGACATGATAACCGCTGTAGACTAGGCAATGATAGTGTGGTTTGCATTGCGTATAAGATATTAAACCGTGGTTTTTGGGATTTTAGGGGGGGGGGAGGTACCTAGGTTAGGTTAGGATAGATTAGGTTAGGTTACGTGTTTAATATATGCAATGCTTTACCACCACCCTCCACCCCCTTATGTGCAAATATATAGCCCATATTTGTTTCTAAACTATTGTATTTTCATCCTATTTCGTTTTATTTCATTAGCATTAACCAAACTTGACTTTTTAGAAAGGCCCGGATAATGCGGAAGTACCAATTTTTTCGATGTTATTTAATGAAAACACCAAAAGAAGTGTTTTTCAATATTTGAGGGGACCATTTGAGGGGCTCTGGTCCATGATAAAACCACGGGAATTGCTGAAGAAAAAAGAACAAAATATGGTAGGCTACATGTTGCGCAAGACTTATTTTATATCTATTTGTATTTGTCCATGATTATAGTCGAAATCATGGATAATCGAAAATTGTCGTTCATTTCGTGGAGTTAAATGATTTTGCAAATGACAGTCACTAAAGTGACTTAAATATCCCTCGGTGTATACCCCCTGTAGTACCGATTTGGCTATGCCAATTAGGAGAGGGGGATTTTAGATTTTGGAAAAAAAGATATTTTTTGTATCTTAATAGTAGTGTGTTATATAAAGGCGCGAAACTTACATTCAAACTTACGCCTGAAGGCATAGATATGTGTGTAAGTTTCGAACGAATTAGGCTTACCATGGGTCCTTAGCATAGATGTATCGTTTCTATAGATGCGAGTTAAATATGAATGATAAAGTAGACTTCTATTGACGTTCTATGCGGTAAGCAATCGATTCTAGAAAAAATTTGGGGTATAGTCTAGTCGGGCTCAATTTTTCTCTGGAACACTTAAATGACTTTCTGTTTCAAGACATACTAGTTTTTTTTTTTAGGTTATATCCGTCTCGGAAAAAACGGTGTATCTTTAAAAAACTTGTATATCTTTTTAGTTTTCTTTACAATTCATATTAGTAAGAGACTTGAATTAAAAGAGAATAGTTTTTATTTGCAAGGATATTAGTAGAGGAAAAAAATGAGTGGTGCATTTACATTATTGGATATTAATGATGGAGCTATCAACAGTGATGTAATTACTTCTTTAGTTTACGAGATTTGCGATTTTTTTGCGAAGAGGTATTAGCGTAAAGGTATTGTGATGGTTAAGAATGTAAGGTATGAAATTTGCCCATTGTTATCATTGGAAAGTATAGCCTACGGATTTTTTTTTGTTGTGGGCGGGAGATTTTTCGCAGGGGCGATATTTCACAGGAAGAACTTTCCGTAGGGAGGGAAGTTCCCGGGGGTAAACCTTCCAGAGGACATTTTACACAGGGGATTTTGCCAGATTTCATTGTACTTTCCAGGATTTGTCGAACTTTCTCTTTGGCGACTCAATTTTACACGTGGAGATCTCTCAGTGGAAGTGGACGGGGGAAATCTTCCGCAGGGTTGGCTGCGTCTGGGGGGTTTTTCTGGGGTTGAGGTTTGTTTGACTTACTACGACATTCTTCATTGTTTTATTAGTAATGTTATAATAGGTCGTTGTGTACGTCCCGCGGTCCAAGACTATATGTCTGTGGAGTGAAGAGTTTTGTCCTAATTTAAAATTACTTCACCTTCCCAGATAGTAAACAAACCTTTCTCAAGTGAAATTGGGCTTAGGAGAATATCCCAGGCCTAATTGTGCGCCTGAAATTTTCCTGGGGAAATTTTAAGTGAAAATAGAATTTTTTTTAAGGGGAAGTTCCGGGGGCAGGGACTTTCAAAGGGAGGAACTTTCCATGGAGGTATTTTTCGTGGGAGTAATTTTCATGGAAGAGGGGGGGATTTCACGGCATTATTTGAAAAACTATCTGAAATCTAATAAAAAGTTTTTTCAATTGGTAGTAAAGAGCAAGATTAAAGCCTAATACGAACAGAAATCATTCCGTATATGAGGGGGCTACCCCCTCCTGAATACCTAGCTTTTTACGCTAAAGTGTGACACCCCAATTCATTAAGAACGACTCGCCTGAAACACAAGGGCCTGAAATTAGATTAACAAGCATTTTCGAACTACGAATGCTGCTCCTTAATTTTAGTTGAAAAAATTGCTCTATATTTAATAGATTAAAGGTTAACCAAAATATTCTAATTATGATGATAATTAAAAAGTGTTTTCTTTTCAGTTTTTGACAAAAACTTTTGCATTTTTCTGTTAACCAAATGGAAAAGGAGGAAAAAATCCGTCGTCAAAATAATACCAAGAGAGCGTACATACATACATAGAGTTCGATGGGACTTTAGGTTTTAATTGACAATAGCTGAATTAGTGTCGACTTAGAGTTTTACCCTCGGCAGTAGGGTTGCCACCACAACGAAATAAAAATCACCAGCATTTCACTAAGAAAATCACCAAAAATCACCATTTTTTCACCAAGAAAATCACCGAAAATCACCAATATGTCATCAAAATCACTCAAAAATCACCGAAAATCAGTGGTCAACAATAATAGGCTTCACAGCAAAAAGACGCGTTGGTCATCCTGAGCTAAAACGTTATATTTTTAAAAGGCAACTGCTCAAGAAGGAATAGAATTTATACCAACAACCAGAATTCTAGCCAAAACTGAAACTGTGACCTTAAAATTCGGTTTCTGGACATAAAGAACCTTTTTATTTATTTAATTACTACTTTACTTTTCTTTGTCTTTACTTTGCAAAATCTTTTCTTTTTCTTTTTACTAGGTTTCCATTCAAAAGAATAATCACAATAATCCTCTTTTGTCATCAAATCGAATTTCATTTATTTCTTAGCGTTTTTAATTCCCCCTGCCATAGTTGGTCTCATTAACGGTAAAATTTAGCTCTGGAAAATACCACTTTTTGGTCTTCGAATAGGGTGGTGCCAACCCTGCTCAACAGTCACAGCTATTCTGGTCGTTTTATGTTTGAACTCTAGTCGACTTTTTGTAATTCCCTTCACTGAGTGAGTAGCCAGAGCTTAGTCTGTAAATAATTTTACAGGTTATGACTTTAGTGGTCTTCTCCATTAAAGTAAAAAAAAAAAACACCGTTGAAGTTACTCAGAAGATTTTTGGACCTTGTCAGAACTACAGTAAGCGCACAGATAGATCGACTACCGGATTCAGGGTCTGAGCAAAATAATAGATGTTGACATACTGTCGACAAAGACTAATTAGAACTTCGAGTCAAAATGAATCCAAATAGGCTTTAACGCACATTTTTTCTATCACGTCGACAGAGCTAACAAATTGAACGAGGCTTAGCATTTCTTTGCAGTCAAATTGGAAACGATCATATTTTATTTCATGGGTTTGAAATAAGAGAAGCTTTTTGTAATCTTTGTATTGATTAATTGAAAAAACAAGTTTTTTTAACTGAAAGTAAGGAGCAACATTAAAACTTAAAATGAACAGAAATTATTCTGTATATGAAAGGGACTGTCCCCTCCTCAACGCCTCGCTCGTGTCGCTAAAGGTTTTTATTGTTTTAAAAAAAAAATAAAGTCGTGAGAAAGAGTCAAATTTTGGCGTAAAGAGCGAGGCGTTAAGGAGGGACAGCCCTTTCATATACAGAATAATTTCTGTTCATTTTAAGTTTTAATGTTGCTCCTTACTTTCAGTTAAAAAAAACTTGTTTTTTCAATTAATCAATACAAAGATTGCAAAAAAAGCTTCTCTTATTTCAAACCCATGAAATAAAATATGATCGTTAAACCTCGGCAGTAGATTAAACCTCGGCAGTTATGAACCTTAAAAAAATGAACCTTAAAAAAATAGAATAAAGCTATGTCGACTTTACATATCTCTCCCGATTGCTCCCTAAAAAACCAGTCTGGTTGAAAACGTGGTGTTTTCGTACTGCTCAATTTTTTGCAATGTGTAGGAACCAGTGGGGAAACCCCGCTCGTTTGGAAAGGTGCCAAGGAAAGGCATACAAATAGCATGTAGTTTCAAAATGTGTTTAATCACGTTTCTTGAATGAAGTATCTGTACTGTATATTCAAGAGGTGAAATCAATAAAGAGCTTGTTACTTACTTACAAATATTTTTTATAATTTCTTGAATGAAATTTCCGTATTGTGTGTATCCAAGAGTTTTTGGGGTGTTGTTAGAAATTAAATTTTTTTATAGCAAGTATTTTGTACTTTGCACCAAGTATTTTTTATTCTGTTAGAACTATTTTGGATTTGTGTAAACTATTTTTTATTTTTTAAGAATAATTTATTGTTTTGTAAGAAATAATTTGGATTTCTTACAACTTTCTATATTTTTTAAGAATTATTTCTGTTTCGTAAGAAAAATTTAGATTTTGTTTGAACTTTTTATATTCTGTAAGAACTATTTTTGATGTTTTTAGAAATCTTTTTGTTTTGCAACAAGTATTTCAAATTTTGCAACAACTATTTTTTATTCTGTTAGTACTATTTTGGATTTGTCTAAAATATTTTTGTATTTCGTAAGAATAATTTTTGTTTTTTAAGAACTATTTTAGGATTTTGTTTGAACTTTTTGTATCCTGTAAGAACTACTTTCGGTGTTGTTAGAATATCCGTGCTTTGTGACACGTATTTCATATTTTGCAGAAGATATTCTTAACTCTGTTAGAACTATTTTGGATTTGTGTAAAGGATTTTTTCTATTTTAAGAATAGTTTTTGTTGTTTAAGAACTATTTTTGATTTTCTTACAACTTTTTGTATTTTGCAAGAATTGTTTCTGCTTTGTAAGAATTATTTTTGGAATATGTTTGAATTTTTTGTATGCTATAATAACTATTTGGGATGTTGTTAGAAATTTACTGTCTTGAATTTGGTATTCAAATCCAAGCAAGTATTTGGTATTTTACACCAAGTATTTTTTTATTCTGTTAGAACTATTGTGGATTTGTGTAAAGTATTTTTGTATTTACTACGAATAATTTTTGTTTTGTAAGAACTATTTTGGATTTCTTAGAACTTTTTATATTTTGTAAGAACTATTTTTGTTTCGTAAGAACTATTTTGATTTTGTTTGAACTTTTTATATTTTGTAAGAAATATTTTTGATGTTTTAAGAAATATTTTTGTTTTGTAACAAGTATTTCAAGTTTTGCAACAACTATTTTTTATTCTGTTAGTACTATTTTGGATTTGTCTAAAATATTTTTGTATTTCGTAAGAATGATTTTTGTTTTTTAAGAACTATTTTTGGAATTTGTGAATTTTCGTGCTTTGTGACAAGTATTTCATATTTTGCAGAAGTTATTTTTAATTCTGTAAAAACTATTTTGGATTTGTGTAAAGGATTTTTTCTATTTTTAAGAATAGTTTTTGTTGTTTAAGAACTATTTTCGATTTTCTTACAACTTTTTGTATTTTACAAAAATTGTTTCTGCTTTGTAAGAATTATTTTTGGAATAAGTTGGAATTTTTTGTATGCTATAATAACTATTTGGGATGTTGTTAGAAATTTAGTGTCTTGAAGCAAGTATTTGGTATTTAGCACCAAGTATTTTATATTCTGTTAGAACTATTGTGGATTTGTGTAAAGTATTTTTGTATTTATTACGAATAATTTTTGTTTTCTAAGAACTATTTTGGATTTCTTAAAACTTTTTGTATTTTTTAAGAATTATTTCTGTTTTGTAAGAACTGCTTTAGATTTTGTTTGAACTTTTATATTCTGTAAGAACTATTTTTAATATTGTTAGAAATATTTTGGTTTTGTAACAAGTATTTTGTATTTTGCAAGAACTATTTTTTATTCTGTTAGAACTATTTTGGATTTGTCTAAAGTATTTTTATATTTTGTAAGAACTATTTCCGGAATTTTCTGAATTTTTTGTATTCTGCAAGAACTGTTTTCGATGTTTTTAGAATCTTTTCTATTTTTGAAAAGCATTTTATATTTTGTAGTAACTATTTTTATTCTTCTAGAACTATTTTGGATTAGTTTAAAATATTGTTTCTATTTTGTAAGAATAATTTTTGTTTTGTAAGAACTATTTTAGAGCTTCTTGTATTTTGTAAGAATTATTTATGTTCAGTAAAAATTATTTTTAGAATACTTTTGAACTTTTGTATTCAATTAGAACTATTTGGGATGTTGTTAGAATTTTCATATTTTGAAGCAAGTGTTTTGTATTATGTAGCAAATGTTTTTTAATCTGTTAGAACTATTTCGGATTTGTGTAAAGTAGTTTTGTACTTTGTAAGAATAACTTTGGTATTGCAAGAACTATTTTGGATTTTTTTTAACTTTTGCAAATTCCACTGACTTCCTCCTGGCCATTTCTCAGTTCCTGACCAGTATTATTAAGTGGTGTAATCACTCTATCATAGAATCCCAGTCTGTTTATATAACGTAATGTAGTACTCCACAAGCTTTTATCATACTCAAACAGATTACAGTTCACTAACCAATAACCATTTAGGGTTAACTTACCTTTTTAGGGGGTGACCATTTAGGGTTCTCCTACATGCTGAATATGAAAGTGTGTTCCCTGGCATGCTGGATCTGAAAGTGTATTTTCTACTCATGAGTTGATGGAAGATTTATCATCTGTTTAAAATCTAATATTTTTACAATTTCTTAAATTTAAATTCGAGTCGTATATTAAACTTTTTTAAATTGTGAAAAATTTGATATCCTTTAATTTATAAAACAAAATTTAAAGAAAAATTAAAAAAAAAAAAAAAAAAAAATCTCTTTGGTCGCTGAAGCATTTTCGTGTTTTGGAACCATTTAGGGTTATCCTACATGCTGAATATGAAAGTGTGTTCCCTGGCATGCTGGATCTGAAAGTGTATTTTCTACTCATGATTTGATGGAAGATTTATCATATGTTGAAAATCTACTATTGTTACAATTGCTTAAATTAAAATTCGAGTCGTATATTAACCGTTTTTAAATTTTGAAAAATTTAATAGCCTTTAATTTAAAAAACACAATGTACAGAAACATTAAAAAAAAAAAAAAAAAAAAATCTCTTTGGTCGCTGAAGCATTTTTGTGTTTTGGAATGCTTAGCATAACGATATCACGGGGTATAACGATATCACAGGGTATTTCATTGCGTGATTTAATAGATTAAAGCGTCTCACATCTCTACCATTATACAGAAGGCTATGTTTGTCCTTTTTCTGTGTTTTTACAAGTGTCCTTAACTGTTTTCTTGTTTCACTCGAATCGTTGTCAATGTGTAAAGGGATATTTTCACCGTGTATATTGGTTGCTTGCATCGATGTGGTATCGTTCCATCTTGGTCGCTTTTCGGGGGGGGAGTAATTGCATGAATCCACTTCCTCTTTAAAAAAAAAAATAATACAAATTTAGTAAGGAAATAATAAACCCTCTTTTACAGATAAATTTTCCCTCTAAAGGTTATTCTGATGTTTGTAGCGCTCTATGTTTTAGTGCATTAGAAATATTCAAAAAAATTTTCAACTGGAAGTAAGGAGAAACACTAAAACTTAAAATGAACCAAAATTATTACGTATATGAGGGGGGTTCCCTCCTCCTCAACACCTCGCCTTTCACGCTAAGTTCAAATTTTGTTCCAATTCTTTAAAAATGACCCCTGAATCAAAAAGCTCGCTTAATTAGAATAAATAGCTCTTTTGAAAGCAATAAACAAACTTTAGCCTAAAGAGTGAAGTATTGACGAAGGGGCGAACCCCCTCATATACGATGCGAACACCCTCATATACGTAATAAAAACATACGAATATAGAAATTCGTTACATAAGTTAATTCGTAAGGTACATCTGAACAAAATTTCGAGAAAGCCATTTAGCAAAAAAAAATTAGTATACGAATTTCGTTTTAATTATTAATGTACGGTGAACCAAAATCAAAGCTGCATTAATTCAAAAACGAAGCGTTCAGAAATTAAATAAAAAAAAACAAGTTTTTTTAACTGAAAGTAAGGAGCGACATTAAAACTTAAAACGAACAGAAATTATTCTGTATATGAAAGGGGGTGTCCCCTCCTTAACGCCTCGCTCTTTACGCCAAAATTTGACTCTGTCTCACGACTTTTTTTTTTTTTTAAAAAATAAAAAAATTTAGCGTAAAGAGCAAGGCGTTGTGGAGGGGACAGTCCCTTTCATATACAGACTAATTTCTGTTCATTTTAAGTTTTAATGTTGCTCCTTACTTTCAGTTAAAAAAAACTTGTTTTTTCAATTAATCAATACAAAGATTGCAAAAAAAGCTTCTCTTATTTCAAACCCATGAAATAAAATATGATCGTTTCCAATTTGACTGCAAAGAAATGCTAAGCCTCGTTCAATTTGTTAGCTCTGTCGACGTGATAGAAAAAATGTGCGTTAAAGCCTATTTGGATTCATTTTGACTCGAAGTTCTAATTAGTCTTTGTCGAAAGTATGTCAACATCTATTATTTTGCTCAGACCCTGAATCCGGTAGTCGATCTATCTGTGCGCTTACTGTAGTTCTGACAAGGTCCAAAAATCTTCTGATTAACTTCAACGGTGTTTTTTTTTTTTACTTTAATGGAGAAGACCACCAAAGTCATAACCTGTAAAATTCTTGACAGACTAAGCTCTGGCTACTCACTCAGTGAAGGGAATTACAAAAAGTCGACTAGAGTTCAAACATAAAACGATCAGAGTAGCTGTGACTGTCGAGCAGGGTTGGCACCACCCTACTCGAAGACCAAAAAGTGGTATTTTCCAGAGCTAAATTTTACCGTTAATGAGACCAACTATGGCAGGGGGAATTAAAAACGCTCAGAAATAAATGAAATTCGATTTGATGACAAAAGAGGATTATTGTGATTATTCTTTTGAATGGAAACCTAGTAAAAAGAAAAAGAAAAGATTTTGCAAAGTAAAGACAAAGAAAAGTAAAGCAGTAATTAAATACATAAAAAGGTTCTTTATGTCCAGAAACCGAATTTTAAGGTCACAGTTTCAGTTTTGGCTAGAATTCTGGTTGTTGGTATAAATTCTATTCCTTCTTGAGCAGTTGCCTTTGAAAAATATAACGTTTTAGCTCAGGATGACCAACGCGTCTTTTTGCTGTGAAGCCTATTATTGTTGACCACTGATTTTCGGTGATTTTTGAGTGATTTTGATGACATATTGGTGATTTTCGGTGATTTTCTTGGTGAAAAAATGGTGATTTTTGGTGATTTTCTTAGTGAAATACTGGTGATTTTTATTTCGTTGTGGTGGCAACCCTACTGCCGAGGGTAAAACACTAAGTCGACACTAATTCAGCTATTGTCAATTAAAACCTAAAGTCCCATCGAACTCTATGTATGTATGTACGATCTCTTGGTATTATTTTGACGACGGATTTTTTCCTCCTTTTCCATTTGGTTAACAGAAAAATGCAAAAGTTTTTGGCAAAAACTGAAAAGAAAACAATTTTTAATTATCATCATAATTAGAATATTTTGGTTAACCTTTAATCTATTAAATATAGAGCAATTTTTTCAACTAAAATTAAGGAGCAACATTCGTAGTTCGAAAATGCTTGTTAATCTAATTTCAGGGCCTTGTGTTTCAGGCGAGTCGTTCTTAATGAATTGGGGTGTCACACTTTAGCGTAATAAGCTAGGTATTGAGGAGGGGGTAGCCCCCTCATATACGGAATGATTTCTGTTCGTATTAGGCTTTAATCTTGCTCTTTACTACCAATTGAAAAAACTTTTTATTAGATTTCAGATAGTTTTTCAGATAATGCCGTGAAATCCCCCCCTCTTCCATGAAAAATACTCCCACGAAAAATACCTCCATGGAAAGTTCCTCCCTTTGAAAGTCCCCACCCCCGGAAATTCCCCTTAAAAAAATTCTATTTTCACTTAAAATTTCCCAGGAAAATTTCAGGCGCACAATTAGGCCTGGGATATTCTCCTAAGCCTACTTTCACTTGAGAAAGGTTTGTTTTTTATATTAGTATGTGATTGTTTTTCAAATCATTCCCGAAATCCCCCTCCACGGAAAATTTTTCCTGGAAATTTTCCCCTCCCAACAGAAATATTCTCCCATGAAAAATTCTCCCACGGAGAATTTCTTCTGCAGAAAATACCCCATCTCCCACAGAAAAACCCCCAGACGATGCCAACCCTGCGGAAGATTTCCCCGTACAATTCCACTGGGAGATCTCCACGTGTAAAATTGAGTCGCCAAAGAGAAAGTTCGACAAATCCTGGAAAGTACAATGAAATCTGGCAAAATCCCCTGTGTAAAATGTCCTCTGGAAGGTTTACCCCCGGGAACTTCCCTCCCTACGGAAAGTTCTTCCTGTGAAATATCGCCCCTGCGGAAAATCTCCCGCCCACAACAAAAAAAAATCCGTAGGCTATACTATCCAATGCTAACAATGGGCAAATTTCATACCTTACATTCTTAACCATCGCAATACGTTTACGCTAATACCTCTTCGCAAAAAATTCGCAAATCTCGTAAACTAAAGAAGTAATTACATCACTGTTGATAGCTCCATCATTAATCTCCAATCATGTAAATGCACCACTCATTTTTTTCCTCTACTAATATCCTTGCAAATAAAAACTATTCTCTTTGAATTCAATTCTCTTACTAATATGAATTGTAAAGAAAACTAAAAAGATATACAAGTTTTTTAAAGATACACCGGTTTTTCCGACACTGATCTAATCTAAAAAAAAAACTAGTATATCATGAAATAGAAATTCAGTTAATTGTGTCAGAAAAAACTTGAACCAGAACAGATTATAACCAACCTGTTTGGTACGGGCAAGTACGCAAAGCATATACCTTCAAGCAAAGTCTATATGATTTTTCAAATTACTATACCTTCTATAGAAACGATACCTCTTTGCAAATGACCCTGGTAACCCAAATTCGTTCGAAAGCTAAACACATATCTATGCCCTCTGGAGTAAGTTTTACTGTAAGTTTCGTGCCTTTATTTAACACACTACTCTTAATTAAAAAGTTGACGAAAAATCCTTGCCCTCTTCCTCCGTGTTTTCGGGATTTGACACCCCTGCAGTGATTCTTCGTTGGGGCAGTAAAACTGTTCTTTCAGAACTGTGGATATATAGAACGCATGGTTCCGTTAGAACTGATGTAACTAAGAAACCCTTAGAATAAAGAGACGCGTGACAAAAGTGACTATTGGTTAATTCGTTGTATTGAGCGACCCGCTAAGCGAGCCAATAGATTGTTAGACCCCACCACTGATTGTAATTATTTAAACGAGCTTAAAGCTAGGGCTTGAGAGGGGTCAAATTTATCGCTGATTTTCGGATTTATATCACATTCTGGATTTGGATCTGGTTGTCACTTTTTGTTGATGAAAATGAGGATTCATTGTGAGTTTGCTTCTGTGTTGGATCAAAAAAAGACTAGAGGCAGACACCCCCTCAGCCCCCTATTCCTTACGTTGAAGGTAAATTAGTACTTTTAACAAAACAAAGCGTACAAAGGTGGTTATTTATTGTTTTTGGATTTAAGTAAAGAGTTAAATCTTAAAACTTCTTCCGATATATGGGGGGGAGGGGCTGTTCCTTCTCTAAAAGCTTGCTGTTGACGCTGAAGTTTAATTTGTGTTGTATCAGGAGTTTAAACATATATATTACAGTTTCATGAGTCAAAAATGGCGGGAATCGGCACATAGCTGTACCATCTCTGTTGCTGCCTAAAAAGAGCATTAGAACTTCAGTTTCTCTTTCGAATGGCCCCTATTTCTATATCCTACTTCATCTGGTTACATCCGATCAAGTCTGAGTAAACACAATTTAAAGCCCGAAATGAGCTAACCCCCTCCCCCTTTGTAAGCACCATGGGCCCATCTGCCCCTCTAATCATACATATTAAAAATATTTACACTATTCCAGTTTAAACAAGATAGAAAATAACTACTTTTCTGATAAAACGTTGGGCGTAGAGAGCAATTTTGGAGGGGCCAGTAGCTTAGTTTTCGTTACCAATCATATAGATTCTCAAATCTCTTGCATGATTCCAGTTTTAATAAGGTAGCCTACAACATGCCCACTTTTTCTACTAAACTGCATCTGTGAAGAATGGGTCATTTGTAAAATTTCAGGCCTTTGCCCCGGGTGATTCTTGGGCCAGGCCCCCCTGGAGACATAATTGTTTGCCTTTCGAACATTTTGAGTAAAATAGCTATGTGAAAATTGTGATCCATTGGCAATTGGGGCCTAGGTTATGCCTGAGGCAAAAAAGGGTATGGGAGGGATCTTGCTGCCCTCAAACCATTCTTGACCCTTAGAAAGAGCACTGGTACTTTAAATTGTTGACTTAATAGTCCAGGTTTATGGAGTTAGAGTGGGAGTTGTATTTGGTATATTGAAAATGTCTGGAGTCAAAGTTTGAGTCTGAGTCGGATATAACTTATAAATTCTAGCGAAATGAAGCTTTAAAGCTGGGCTGTGCAGTGGGACTTGTGGAGTCAAAGTTTTAGTAAACTATTGTTGAATGGAGTCGGAGCCGGTATATTGAAAGTCTCTGGAGTCGGAGTTGGAGTCAGAGTTGATTATAACCTATAGCTGACTCCACAGCCCTGAAATAATCCCTCTACACTGTCAACTTTTTGTTGGATTAATTTAAAGGACTTTCAACAAGACAAGTTTTTCAAAGAAAAATTAAGAGCTCCATTAAGCCAAGAATGAGCAAAAATACAGTCAAATAATTTTCCAAGCGTAAAACTACCACAAATAACAATCAATAAATAAATAAAACTCAAAACGAACAGAAACTACAATAGATAGCCGAGTCTAGCTCAAAACGAGCAAAAATTAACATCAGTTATGCTGATAAACCCCTATTCCTGTTCAAGACCAGAACACAATTTGCGCTTTACTGAAAAAACAAACAATCTAATGACCGTGGATTGTCAGTTAAATTGACATATACTGACATTTCTTCGTTAAGGTTTTGATATTTGTTCATTTTTGAAAGTAAGAATGGTGAAAACATTTCAAACATATTTTGTTTTCATATATCTAGCAAAATCATATAAAACAAATAAAAAGAAAGGAAAAACATTTTAGATATATTTTGTTTTCAGGAAAGTGCAAATTATGTTCTGGTCTTGAGAAGGCATGGGGGTTGTCAGTCCTACTCATGTTAATTTTTGCTCGTTTTGAGTTTGATTTGGTTACTTATTGTGTGATTTAAATAAACAAAATACGTTTAAAAATGTTTAAACTTTTTAAACCTTAATAAATTAAAAATTATTAAAACTTTAAGGAATATATATCAGTATACATACATTCTAAACTGACAATCCACAGCCATTTTTTTTTTCAGTAAAGTGTAAATTATGTTCTGGTCTTGAGAAGGTATAAGGGTAGTTAAAGACATAATTTCCAGACCTTTTAACTACAGTGAACATAATGGCTATCTAAAAAATTTGATTAGATCTGTTTTGGGAATTGATGGTCTTGGGGAGGGGGGGGGGCTTGCTGCCCTCCAATCACTTTTCACTAATAGAAAGGGCACTAGCCCCTTTCAATTTTCAATCGAACGAGCCTTTTTCGAAGTTTCTACGACAACAAATGGCCATCTCAAAATTTATATCAGATGCATTACGGGAAAATACGAGTGGGGTAGGGGTTATACGCCCTCGGATCACTCTGAATCTTAAAAAGGGCACTAGAACTTCTGATTACCAATCTGGCAAGCCTCCTCCGAAGTTCATACGATCACCTTTTCTATATATACAGTATGCCCTCAGGTTATAACTTACCTTGCCCTGAGGGCTGTGGGTGGGGGGGGGGTTCTCAACCTCACAGAGAAAATACCCAGTCCTGTCAATTGCGTTGAATAAAACGGCTATCTCAAAATTTTGATTGGATGTGTTTGGGGAAATGGCGGGCGAGGGAGGGGGTTAGTTGCCCTCCAATCACTTTCTAATAATAAAAAGAACACTGGCCCTTTCAATTTCCAATCGCATGAGCTGTTTTTGAAGTTTCTACTACTACAAATGGCCATCTCAAATTTTATCAGATGCATTTCGGGAAAATAAGAGGTTTGGTGGGGGAGTATCCACCCTCCGATCACTCTGGTTGTTAAAAAGGGCACTAGAACTTCTGATTACAAATCCAATGAGCCCCCTCCGAAGTTTATACGATCACCCTTTCTATATATACCTTATATGCCCCCAGGGCATAACTTACAACTCTTGACCTAAGGGCTGTGGGGCGGGGGGTGCCATCCTCAAATACGTAATTTCCGGACCTTTCAATTACGTTGAACAAAATGGCTATCTCAATTTTTTTGTTGGATTTGTTTTGGGAAATGGTGGGCGTGGGAGGGGGGTTAGTTGCCCTCCTACCATTTTTTACTGTTGAAAAGGGCACTGGCCTTTTCAATTTACAATAGAATGAGCTGTTTTCGAAGTTTCTGCGACAACAAATTGCCATCTCAAAATTAAAATCAGAAGTATTTCGGAAAAACCCGGGTGGGGGGGGGGTATCCACCCTCCGATCACTCTGAATCTTAAAAAGAGCAGTAGAACTTCTAATTATCAATCCAATTTGACCTTTTCCAAAGGTTATACGATCACCATTTCTACATATACCTTATATGCCCTTAGGACATAATTTACAACCCTTGCCCTCTAGGGCTGTGGGGGGTTGACATTCTCAGAGACTTAATTTCCAGACCTTTCAATAACCTTGAACCAAATGGCTATCTATCTCAAAATTTTTATTGGATGTGTTTGGGGAAATCGTGGGCGTGGGAGGGCATTAGCCCTTTCAATTTCCAATCGAATGAGCTCTTTTCGAAGTTTCTAAGACAACAAATGGCCATTTCAAAATTTCTATCAGATACATTTCGGGAAAGTATGAGGCTTGGGGGGTATCCGCCCTCCGATCACTCTCAATCTTAAAAAGATAATTTCTTAAACCACATTGGCCTGACATAACATAAAGAAAGAAAAACGAGCAAAAATGGGGTTTTTAAAGGCCAAATGAAAATACTGACAAAACACAACAAAGCAAATATTTCGAGAGGACAAACGCCTTTCTTCTTCAGCGCGAAGAGATTCGCTTTGTTGTGTTTTTTTAGTATTTTCATTTGGCCTTTAAAAACCCCATTTTTGCTCGTTTTTCCTTCTTTATGTAATCTCAAAAAGCGCACTAAAACTTTTGATTAAAAATCCAATGATCCCCTGCCGAAGTTTATACGATCACCCTTTCTATATAACCCTTATATGCCCTCAGGGCATAACTTACAACCCTTGTCATGAGGGCTCTGGAGGGGATGGTCATCCTCAAATACATTATTTCTGGACCTTTTAACTACGTTGAACAAAATGGTTATTTCAAAATTTTGATTAGATATGTTTGGGGAAATGGTGGGCGTGGAAGAGGTGTTAGTTGCCCTCCAACCACTTTTGACTTACAAAGGACACAAGCCCTTCCAATTTCCAATCAAATGAACCCTTTTCGAATTTCCTACGACAGCTCCTTCGATACGAAGTGCCCTGGTCTAAAAAAAAATAATAAGTAACACATTTTGCCCACATCGCTCGTTACTTAGGCAGCTCTGTTGCGCTGCGTATGAAAAGGTAGGTACGGTAAACTTTGTTTAAACTGGAATTGTGCTAGGATTTGCAATCTGTATAATTCGAGGTTCAAAGTGTCCTATTTTCCCTACAACCAAAATATGTATTGAGCTCATTCTAGGGTTTAAATTGGCTATTTAGCCTGCTCTTCATGTATAGATTCTTTTTTTTTAATTTATTCCATAGAAGAATGACCAAGAATGTCTGTGTATTTGTTTGTTTTCTTCCCCTCACCCCACAGATGGTAGTATGGTACCACTAGTGGTAAAATATTGAGAGATGGATCATTCAAAAGAAAACTTAAAGTTCTAGTGTTCTAACTAAGTAACCAAATGTGTTGCGCCAAGAAAAGTGGCGATATCCGCCATTATGAGCCGTGAATATGTACAATAAAAACACTCTTGAATAAAAAAAAAATCGATTATAAAGTTTTCTATAAAAATCCTAATTACAAGAAATCTAAATAAATCTTAAAGTTTGTTTTTAATTCGCCCCGACTTGCATATTGTATTGTGTATGTAACTAGAGACTTTTGATTTAAAACTCTTATACTCCTAAATATGTAAAAATAATCTATTATAAAATTTATCAATAACAATCATAAAAAAAATATAGGACATTAATCTTATAGTTCGTTTTTAATAAGTCCCGAGTTGCATATTGTATTGTGTACTTAAAAAAAAACTTGGATCGCTCAGCCTGAGGGCCCGTGATGGCTCTCGCCGGCCCTGCTCTTGATACAACAAAGTTGATCTTCAGAGTGAAAATCTAGTGCTCAATGGAATGGTAAGTCTTAACTCTGTACTGTAACGTAAATATTCAAATAATCAGTATTTGATCATTAGGACCAAATTTCTGAATAGTTTCTGAACTATTCGAAAGTCGAAAGAGTTACAGCATGCATTTATGTGTGAACGGGACAGTGTGAGATCGATCACAGATCTTACTCCAGTCTCCAATAAGAGAGATTGGATACTCGTTGCATGGCTCAGATTTCGTTAATGCGATTTATGTCCGCCACTCTCGAGATTGAATTATCTTAGTGGCTCTTGATTGTTGCCCAAGGCTTCTAGCACTGCCCCTCCTGAAACTGCTTTAAAAATTTTCGAACAGTAGGTAGGCTACTCCCGGATTACTGGGAAGTTAAAACTGAACGCAAGAACTACTGGCTTATATCGCTCATAAGCATTGCTGTCAAGATATTCACCCTGGTTCTCCTGAACCGTTTCAGGTGAATCGGGAACTCCATCACACGTCCAAACCGTTTGGGCTTTCGACCTAGAATGGGCTCTGTCGAACAACTCTTAACGCTCCAGTGGATTCTAGAGCAACGGATAAAGCATAACCGGATCAAAGTTGTTATCTTCATCGATTTTATAGCGGCGTTCGACTCGATTGTATGCGATGGCATGTGGGGTTTGATGTAGAAAGAAGGTCTTACAAATAACAGTTCAAATAGGGATAAATCCCTCTATTAAACAGTGAAACAACAATAATAAAATTTCTGGATATTTCGATCATATATATGTGTGAAAGCAGATAAACTTATCATCAGCGGTTTATCTGCTGACGACGATCGCTGTATATGTGATCGAAATATCCAGAATTTTTATTATTGTTTTTCACTGTCTAAAAAAGGATTTATCCCTATTCGAACTGTTATTTGCACGCATGGAACGGTAGTGTGGTCTTCGGAAATATCCGTAGGAAGAAATTATCCCTGAGAATGTGACACAGCTCATTCAGGCACACTATCACCATTCTCCTGCTTGTGTACAAGTAGACGGAGAATTACCCGTGCTCTTCGACATCGATCCTGGGTTGAAGCATAGCTGTGTTCTGTCCCCTATACATTTTAACTTCGTCATTGATTGGGTAATTAAGAGTGCCATGCATTCCTTACATCGAAATAAGCCCTAAATTCTTCATCAGTGTCTTTGATTATGCAGACGACATTGTCTTGCTAGAGAACCATATAGATGGAGAACAAGCCATGCTATGGAATATTACTGTCAATGGGGAGCCGCTTGTTTTAAATAAAGGTTTTTTTTTTCTTTTATTCTTTTTTTTATTCGTAAGGTCATTAAATACATGTTTGAAACAATTTATGAATACGTGTTTCGGGAACTCGCAATTTGTAAATGGTTTTCTATTTGTATCAATGCTAAGAGCTGCAACCAAGTGAGCAGATGTAGCGATATCGCTGCTGATAACAAAACTATTAAAGGATTTTATTTTCCAAAATCTAATACAGATTTAGCATTGTTTTCAGATTTTTCCGCGTTCGCAACTTTATGTTTTGAACAAAAGTGTTGTTCAATGTTTGAAGTCCTGGGGATAATTGCATCTGTACAGACAGTACATTTCAATCTGTCACCATTTTTCTATGCCTCCTGTTATTTTCTGTGACCCATCTTGAAATGATCTATTTTCGCTTTTGTTTGTCTATGGTAGTAGATTAAAAAAAAATAACAGTTATTTCACTTGGATAACTGCATAACAATTGTTTATCTGCATTAAAGTAGGGCTTGAAGCTGCAAAAGACGGGCTTAAAGTAAATTTGCAGAAAAAAATTAAATAAAAATGATGGCAGTCGAACCGCCCGGCCTGGTTAGCTTCTCATAGCACGAGGCCTCCCTCATAGCAGCAGATCGGCCCCCTTGGAGGAGCCAAGTCGCTACGCTCTCTACGCCTCATACCATGTGACAGGAGCCTTGAGTCAAGTAAGATATGTATTGCTGTACCACTGCATTTGTGGTATAGAACACGAATAACATGATCTGTAACCGGGTTGCCAAAACTTTTAGGGCCAAAGTGTCCAAATTAGCCAAAAATGGACACTTTTAGTGTCTCTCTAGAAAATTAGCCAATATGCAGGGTTGCCACTATGAATTTTCAAAATATGTGAAAAAAGTGCCAAAAACCTGTGAAATTCATCCTTCTTTGTTCTGCTACCTAGTGGTCTATTACCTGCATGATTTCTGCAGGTATTTCCAGCTTTGACATTAACGCTACCAATAAAGTGCTAGTTCAATCTGAAAAGATGACATAAAAAAATCGTCATCAGAATGTCAACAGAGCGAAATTTTATTTCGATTATTGATACCGCTACCTATCATAGTCGAAAAGTAAAGAACCAACCATAGAGATTCATTTTCAGTTCGGCATTTTCATAAGTTATGCAAAAAAGATGCGAGTCGTTGATCTTCGGTAGCTATTAAGGATCTTAAGGTGCGACAAGGTCCGAACGGCTGTAGCAACGAAATGTCTATTTTGACCTATATGGTTTTAAAGTTAGGCAAAAGACGTCGATCTCCTTAACCACTCAGTCAACTGGTTGGTCAAGTGGTTAAAATCGTTTAACAACTCCTCTATCTTGCCGTTTTCTGAACATTTAGAAGTAGCCCTGAGCAAAAATGACGTTTTCGAGAACTAAAAAGTCAGAAGACAAGGCCGATTGAAATAAATTCGCTTCAGTTATACTCGATAGAAACTGGCAACCATCCTTTGAAAAAAACTCACAGCTGAAAGTATAGAATATGAAACAGAAACACTCGCTAGCGCCTATAAATAAAATTGAGCCGCAACACAGCTTTTCTGCAAAACTCCTTTCTTTCTATGACAGCAGTGTAATAATAGCCATATGCAAACGGCTACATGCCACAGGGATTTACGCGGAACGTGCCAGCTGGGAATGGCCATTCACTTCTTCTTTCCAGCCTTCTCAGCGGCCTTGGTGACTTTGCCTCCAGAAGTAGGTGGGTACTTGAAGTTGACCGACTTGATGACAAACGTCAACCGTAAGATAAAAGAAAAAGATGGATTCGATAGTTCTAGCATAACACATTGGTTAAGACTTTAGGTCCTATTCCTATTCGGTTGATAAATGGTGTTCGCGCAGGGTGCAAAAACATCTAAGAAAAATCTCCAAGCCGTTACCAAAGCTTAAAAGTAAAGTACAAATTAAAAGCAGTCGTATTTATTAAAAAAAAGAAGAAAATAAAGACATTTGGTTTTTGATTTAGAAAAATGTCCAAAAAGTGTCTTTTTTTTCAAAAAGCTGCCTTTTTTGACCCAATAGTGTCCCGGTGTCCCTCAGAGTGAAAAGTGTCCAAAAGCCACTAATAGTGTCCATTTGGCATCCCAATTTGTAACTGAGAGTGAGAGAACGACACACGCCGCGCACCAAATAATAGTAAAATTTGACTTGTTATTGTTAACATAGCCTTTTCATCGAACTAAAATATTGTTCTTTGTATCTGTTTTCATTTTTTTTTTGTCCTTAAAATATTTGTTTCATGTTTAATTTTTATTATTCATTTAATGTATTATATTTTTTTTTTAAACTAAAGTGAGCCACTTGAAATGAGTAAGTGGACCTGCAGGTCATATGTTGCTGACTTCTAGCTTATAGAACAATGCATAGATTACGCAATAATTATTGGGGGTTCAGGGGATCTTGTTTGGTGTGGGAGAAGTACTTGTAGCCCTTACTCTGACGGCTCTGAGTGGGTTATCATCCTCAAAGAACTAATTTCCAGAAATTTTACTACGTTGAACAAAGTGGCTATCTCAAAATTTTGATTGGATGTGTTGGGGAAATGGTGGGCATGAGAGGGGGCTTAGTTGCCCTCTAATCACTTTTAACTATTAAAAACGGCACTAGCCCTTTGAATTTTCAATCGGCTGAGCCACTTTTGAAGTTTTTACGACAATGCTTTCTATAAAAAACCTTATATGCCCCCAGGGCATAACTTACAACCCTTGCCCCATGGGTTCGGGGGGCTATCATCCTCATAGACATAATTTCCGGACCTTTAAATTACGTTGAACAAAATGGTTATCTCCAAATTTTTATTGGATGTGTTTGGGGAAATGATGGGCGTGGAAGGGGTGCCTTCCATTCACTTTCGGCTAATAAAAATGGCACAAGCTCTTCCAATTTCCACTCGAATGAGCCGTTTTCGAAGTTTCATCGACAACTACTAAGATACGAAGTGCCCTGGTCTAAAACAAAGAAAGAAACAAATAATACATTGTGCCAACATCGTTCTATACTCCTGCCATTTACCCGTGCCCCAGCCATTTAAACATTTGCCTCTCAATTACTTGGACTTTCTCTGTCTTGGCTTTTCTCTGTCCACAATTAGCCATGCCTTGATGTAACCTATGCAACCTAGTGCAAAATACTGGATAACTTCAATTCAAAATCAACGGATCGAGTCCGTTGATTTTGAATTGAAGTTATCCAGTACTTTGCAGTAGGTTGCGCAACAGCGCTGCCTATGATAAGTGGCATTATTGTTTTTAATTAATTTCTATTTTGATCGTAGCCTATGTGTTGGTTTTGACATAATTTCTTTTCTAATGCAAAAGTTATTGTAACAAAAAAAAAAAAAAAAAAAAAAAACGGTGAGGGGTTACTAAAAAAGGTTAGCGATTATCAAGCTTTCTTTGTTCAAAAATTTATGTACATGCATTTTTGTTCATTTTGTACGAATCGGACAAAATTTAAGAATGGGGGTTCAAACTGGATAGCCCCTCCCCCTTCCTCCTGGTTACTGCCATTCTTTTAAGCCGCTTTGGTAAGCCACAAAGGGATCAACAAGTTTTTTGGCTTCAAACATTTCCTTTTTATTTGTGTTGAAAGGCAATCGGTAAACAAAACACTCACCCCAGAGCAACCACCAGCTGAATATATTACTTAAATCATTCTAAATCTTCCAAGACCCAATTTCACAATTTCTCGTTTGGACTGGAAATTTGATTTCAAGGATTCTGAATAGTCCTGATGGCTAGCTTATCCTCCTGGTGATCAAAGCTGCCAAGGTGGGAGCCAAGCACTCGCAAGTCCCTAATATACACTTACCTTAGGAGGTCATGGTTTTCTCTCATTAATTTTTGCTGGTTTTTTGGTATCCAAATTCCTCTATATTCGCTCCCTCCTCTGCTGGTTAACTGATCTAAATTGTATTGATGTCGATTGGTAACTCTACGATTTACGTCGAGGCTGCTTAAAAACTTCGGTTTGTTTTTGATTGGCTGACAAAGAATGTATGATTATTTTTGGAATAAATTGTATTGAATCATTAATTAATTATCATCGGTCTGTTAAAGCTAATTAGCCCTTAATTTTGATTAATTTTTTTTATTAATTTTTAACTTAAAAATGTCGTTTTAAATTTATTTTCAGATTAAATCATTATCTGAATTAAGTTTTATTCTTCTTCTTGTTCTTCTTTGTTTCGTACAACGAGATTTGGAAAGTAAGTCCAAATAATGCAGACACTTATGTAAACCTCTATTTAAGTTCTTTCTATATGCCCTTTTATAATTGGCAGATGTGATGGTTTACGTAAATTCCAAAGATAGACGATAAACGTTGGTACATGGTCTTTATTAAATAACGTGAGAATAGACATAGAGAAAATAAGGTAGCACAAGAACAACAAGCTACGACGGAGGCGAAAGATGGACTCCCTTAGAAATGAGCCAAGAATGTAACTTTCCTGGAACGGAAGTTCCAGCTATTGGTTGTTCAACCATGCCTGGGAACGGACCCTTTCCCACGACTAGCTTTAGTCCCAAAAGCCCCCCTGGACTGTTCTCGTTGACATATACATGGCCAAATCTCTAAGAAACGAGACACCAGAAAAAGCCTTCTCGAATTTATGTTCCAAATACTTTACAGATTCTCCCCCTCTTTTAAGTTAAATTTCCCAAATTTGGCTTATCCCCTTCTCATTAAACCCTCAAACTTTAATTGAATTCAAAACATTCAATACCCTTCCCAAATTATTCACTTCTCACCTACTAACATTCTTCAGCATAAACTAGTAAAGAATTACATAATATAAAAACTACACAATACTTGCATAAGTAAAAATTTATATAGTATAAACGAACCACACCAATAACAGTAGTCGGAAACTCGATATTTTAACACTTCATTTTTCTTTGTATACTTTAAAATAGACTTGTTCCCCATACCCCTGAATTTGATGAGGACAAAGAAAGTTGGGATTATGTATAAACTTTGAATTAGGGCAAAAGGAATGACCGGGAAAGGCTAATTAATCCTGAAAATACCAGCGACAGATAAATGAAATTGCAGAAACTCTAAAAATCAAACCATGCAGCAATGACGTTAAGATATTATTCCCAATAAAATCCTCGGGGTTTTATTGCTGCGGAACCCCTCGGTTTAGACCTATTTGGTTTTGCTGTAATCGCTTGTGGTTTAAAAAATGGCAGTACTACTCTTGCTATCTCTACATACCTATAAGCGCTACGAATTAAAACCATTCCGTGAGGCATCAACCTCATCCAACTAGACCTCCAAACCATCACCCTTTCCGTGGGTAGCCAAACTACCCTGCGAAGCATCAGTACCATCTCGCAGTGCAACAAAAAAAAACAACCCGTGAGGCAGCAGTACCATCCCACGGGACCTCAAAACCAGCTCCCTTTTCATGGGAAGCCAAACCGCCCTGCGAGGAATCAGTACCATCTCGCAGTGCAACAAAAAAAAACATCCCGTGAGGCATCACTACCATCTCTCGTGATATCACAACCAGCTCCCTTTTCCTGGGTAGCCAAACCGCCCTGCGAGGAATCAGTACCATCTCGCAGTGCAACAACAAAAATCATCCCGTGAGGCATCAGTACCATCCCACGGGACCTCAAAACCAGCTCCCTTTCCATGGGTAGACAAACCGCCCTGCGAGGAATCAGTACCATCTCGCAGTGCCTTCTCATTATCATTGAGTCCAAATTTCACCCTCGTCAGCGCAGAAAGAAATTCAGCGGAAAAAGAAGAAGTGTCTCCTTTCCCCACTATCTGTTCTATCTGTTCATATTGTATTGTAACTTTATACGCATCACCTAAACAAAAAAAAAATTCTGCACTATTCTCTAACAAATACCGTTTGTAGGACGGTCTGATCCACTCCTTGAATAAATTTAGAGCAAATCTTCCAAGAACTACACCATCATACCTGGCTTCTAAGGACACCCTAAATGACCTTCCTAATTTTTGCATCCTTCTATAGAATAGATATACCCTTTCATCCTTAAATTGAGCCACGCCTACAAACTCTGCAACAATTTTGCCTACTATTTTGCCTGGGGTATATACTACAAGTAATCCACCTTTTAAACTTGACAAATTTATAATCGTGGGATCCAGATTCCCAAAAAAAGGAGCGAAACAAACCATGGGCCAAAAATGACGCAAAGCTTTTGAATCAGACCAATTTAACAACAACTGAATTTTTTTGCAACTTTGCAACAAACTCAATTTTTGTAACTTTGTAACAAATTTTGTAACAAACTTAATTATTTTTGCACTTTCTGACTTTGTGAGTGGCGTTATTACTAAAAAAAAAGGGTCAATTAGCGATCCTATTACTTGGGATTGTTGAGGCTGATCTATTGAAGGATTAATTGGGGTGGTACACAGGGGAGTTGGAGGGTTTGTTGGGACCCATGTCTTGATCTTTTGAAGGTAATCATAAAGTTCATCTTGATCGAAATCAGGATCATTTGAGTCAAATAAAAGAGGTGGAACTATGCCAGTTATCCTTCACTGTCTTACAAAATCAAAAGTAACCTTTTTGTTATATCCAATTTCCACAGGATCAAGTATAGGAATAAAAACTGACATATTGAGATCAAAATTTGAAAAAGCAATTACTCTAAAAATTTAAATGTTGGTTTTAAACACAATTCTTTAATTACAGACGCTAGATTTTGGGCAATTAACTTCACTTCTAACAACAAGGGTCTAATAAAATTTACTGGGTTGGTTAACCGCGTTAAATCACTTACGAAAGGTCGTCTGTCTTACATCCAATTGCAGTTGGTCTCAATTAAATCACTAGTGTCAAATGGAGTCACAATTGAGAATTAATTTTCCATTATCGAATTCACAATGTTAAATTTTGTTTGGAAACTGTCAAATGTAGATCACACGTCGACTGTATAAAATCAGGTAAAAAAAACACCAAACGTAAAATGGCTAAGTGAAGGTAGAAATCAACAGGAGACTCTCAGTTGTAGAAATTTGAATTAGTATGTAGAAGCTATCGCGAGGAAATCCATATTAGGTATTGTGTAACAGCCTATTTCAAAATGTTAATTTAAAAGAAAGTGTTTCTCAAGAAGGCGCTTTGAATAGAAAAAAGTTCAATACCTCGTAACATTTCGATGCCTTTTTATCAGTCTTTTGTAGTATTTGCGGTTCAATATCACAAGCAATTTTGGTAGCGGGCGAAATAGCTCTTCAATATGTTGCCAGTATGTAGCGTAAGATGTCGTAAGTACTTATAACGGTCACTCAAATGTCACTTGGAGGTTTTCCCCTAGTGATATATGCTCCACTAGTCTTAACCGCTTGCCACCACTCTGTAAACCTCTATTTAGTTCTTTATTTGTATGCCTTTTATAATTGGCAGATGTGATGGTTTATGTAAATTCCAAAGATAGACGATAAACGTTGGTACATGGTCTTTATTAAATAACGTGAGAATACACATAGAGAAAATAAGGTAGCACAAGAACAACTAGCTACGACGGAGGCGAAAGATGGACTCCCTTTAGGACTGAGCCGAGAATATAATATTCTTGGGACGGAAGTTCCAGCTATTGGTTGTTCAACCATGCCTGGGACCGGACCCTTTCCCAAGACTAGCTTTAGTCCCAAAAGCCCCCCCTGGACTGTTCTCGTTGACATATACATGGCCAAATCTCCAAGAAACGAGACACCAGAAAAAGCCTTCTCGAATTTATGTTCCAAATACTTTACACTTACCACACTTTTGGATATATTATAATTCAAAAACATAGGCTATCTTTAACTGATGGATTGTTTACAACTTCTTCTAATCTTCCATAAAATTAAGTTAAAATTAAATAAAAAACTAAAAAATTATTAAATTAAAATGAAAGACTAATTAGTTTTGAGGCACCAATAATAATTAAATATTGGTTCAGTACAATTTATTTCCGTTTTTAAGTTGAAAAGTAAATAAAAAACTGGAAAATCAATTTAATTAAAACTAAAGGCTAATTAGCATCGAGACACTGATAATAATCAATTATTAAATCATGCAGCTTAAAATGCTTAATTCTACTGTGACCATCCGACTTTGGCTAAATTGCCAGGGAAAGTGCTGCAAGGACTGTAATCCTACACCTCTTATGCTGAATAGATTTACCATTGACATTTTATGACATCAAACAACAATCCAATGACAATGAAAATGAAGATGAAATTCGTGAAGAAATTTTGGGCGATATAGAAGGAGGGTTTGTTAGATCTTCTTTAATTCCTGTTTTTTTTAATTCTCTGACATACCAGAGAACTGAGGAAAGTATCTTTCTTGTCAAGCCAGAGACTGAGAACAGAAAATTTCGACCACAAAAGCGCAGTTAATCAGTCGAAAAATGCTTCTCTGTTTCAGATTTCGGAATATGGTCCCGAAATCTGTCAATGAAGACTGAATCCTACCAATTTTGAGTTCCAGTATTCTGAAAAGCCGAATCCACACAATTTGCGCTTATCTGGTAACATTGTCTCTGAAATTTTGTTTGCACTCGTCCCTGCAAGATCTAATTTGCCCTGAATCTCGCGCTCCACCCAAAAAATATATAACCCTTTTTTCTGCCCCATTTTTTCAGTAGGCAGGGGGCTAGTTCTCCCACCCTATTTTTATATTAGGGTGCCTTTGTGGTGCCATATTAGGGTGTTAGTTCCCTCACCCTTTTTTTATATTAAGGTGCCCTCGGCCCAGGAAGCTACGGATATAAGTGTCAAGCAATTCAGGAGAAACATTTTTTTTAGACCTTTTTTAAACCATATTTTTGGAGAACCCCTTTTTTTGTACTGCATATTAGGATCCCATTGGCCAAAAGACTTAAGGGTGTAATTTTCATCCCAATTGAGAAAAGGTCTTTTGGCTCTTTTTCTAGGCTCGATTTTTGGGTTGACCCGTGTCCCAAGTATTTTTTGTGGTTCCCTTTGTCCAGAGACTATCGGTTTTAAGCTACACGCCGTTCGGACAAAAAAGTTTTTTGGCCCTTTTTTGGGCCTCGTTCCTAGGTGAGCCCACATTTTTTCCAATTTTTTAGTCCTCTTCGCCCTGGGACTTTCTGCCAAAAAAATTCAACCCAATCGTACAGACGATTCTTTGGTACATAATATGGGGTCCTTGCCCCCAACCCATTTTTTGGTGCAATAGAGTCCCCTTAGCCTAGAATCCCACATGAGTAAGTTTCAAGCCGTTCTGAAACCAAAGTTTTTTTGGCCTGATTTTTTAGATAAGCAATAGTTCTTTCCTTTTTTTTGCATTTAGGTTGTAAGTACCCCCGTTTGGTACAGCTTCAAGCCAATCGTAAAAACAGTTTTGTGGTGTGTTTTTGACGACGCGTGCCCCGAACCCAGTTTTTCTGTACGTTAGTTTCCCCTTGGCCCAGGGACTTTCGATTGTAATGTTCAGACTAATCGAGGACAAAAAGTTTTTGGTCTATATCCCTAACATCCTCAATCTCCCAGTAAATAAGAATGATCCTCTTGGCCCAGGAAACAAACCCTGTAAGTGTCAAGCTGAAAGGACGACCGAGATCAAGCGTTCCTTTTCTTTTAACCCACCTATAAATCCACCTGTAAGCAATGGCAACTTACATAACTTATGGTCCTGGGCCCCCAGGCAGCTTTAGCACAAGTTTTTAGCTATTTAAAAAAACGTTTCCTATTCTAATTAAACGGCCCTTGTGTTTCAGGATTCGTTCTTAGGATATTGGAACAAATAGTCTAACTTTAGCTTGAACGGAACGATATTCAGGAGGGGGGCAACCCCTCCATATAAGGAATAATTTCTTTTCGTTTTGAGTTTTAATGTTGCTCCTTACTTTCAGTTGAAAAAACTTTATTTTTGTCTATGCCGGTAAATCTGTCTCACCCTTTATGAAAAATTCCCTCCCCTCACAGGAAACTCCTCCGTAGAAACCTCCCCTCACGAAAAATACACGCGCCTTAAAATTCCTTCCGAACAATTCCATCTTCGCTGAAAATCCCTCCCTCCCATCCGTAGAATTTCTTGCAGTCGATTCAGCCTGAAAAATTATTCTTAGCATACTCTCATTTGAAAAAAAACTTTAATATCTAATCGTGATCAATCCTGAAATCCCCCCTTCCATGGAAATTTTTTCCCGGGAATCGAAACACGCGGAAAATTTTCCCCGGACAATTCACTTGGAATATATTCGCATGCAAAATTTGGTTGGCAAAGAGAAAGTAAGACAAATAAAAAGGATTTTGAATGGGAATTCGGTCAAATCCCCGCAGGGTAAAATTTCCCCTGGAAAGCTCACCCCTGGAAATTTTCTTCCCCATGTAATATTATCCCCATGGAAACCCACACTAAACAAAAAAAAACCTCTGCAAAAGTCAGTATACTTCCCAATAACAAATACTATGCGTAAACAATGGGCCAATTTTATACCTTAAAGACCTGTCATAATGGCCCTGGAGGGGGGGGGGGGTCATGTTATCTTCAAAGACATAGTTTTGGTGAACAAAATGGCTCAACAAAATCTCAAAATTTTGATCAAAAAATTTCTGGGAAAAAAGAGGTGTGGTAGGGGGGCTAGTTGCCCTCCAATATTTTTAATCACTTGAAAAGAGCACCAGAGCTTTTATCTCCCGTCCAAATAAGCCTTTCTCCGATGTTCTGGGACAATTGGTTCGATACGATCACCCCTGGAAAAAAAGTAAATATTTATCCTTGATCTTTCTTCTGGCAAACAATAGGCCTACAAAATTCCATTTTTTGCGGATAGCTTGAAACCTCAACAGTAGGGTTCTCTGTTACGCAGAATCTAAGGGTGTGGCTTACATGTAAATTCTTGATTTTTAGGGTTTTTCCACCTTTTCGAAAATTAGTTGTTAAATTATCTCATGCTGGTAGCCTTTTATATGTAAAATTAAGCTTTATGAATATTAAATTTTTGGAATCAGCATAATAAACCGATTCTTTTGATATATATATTGATTTCAAAATTCCGTTTTTTAGAGTTTTGGTTACTATTGAACCGTGTCGCTCCTTAATTCCAGTTCACGACCGCGAACTGTTTAATCAGTATAATTTTCACTTTTAGCCTACTACCTGCTGGTGAAAATACTAAGCACCTTTTATAATGTAATATTACTGCTCATAATAATAATAGTAACTCACTGCAGCACCAAGCTGTTTGAGGCCAACACAGCTACGCACGCTCCTCCCCCTTTTGAATCCATTTAAGGCCTTCCTCTTTACACTCTCCCAAAAAGTTCCTGTTTTCCTTAAATTCTTCCTTACGACCTCCACCAAGCTAATTCGGGGAGGACCTGCTTTTTGTTTGGCCCTAGATGGTTGGCGGAAAAGAACGATCGGTACTTGTCTAGAATCCGGTAAGCACGCGAGAATTGTATTGCGAAGATCAGATAGGCATTACCCGGAAATTCATATGAGACGCTGTATAAACAAAGGGTTTCTCCCTCCGGGAACTATATTTGAACTTTAGTTTTTTGGGGTTTAGGGGGACTTGAATTTACCTAGGTGGGGCAAGGTTTGGTTAGGTTAGGTTACGTATTTAATATATGCTATGCTTTACCCCCACCCCCCTAAAGTGCAAATATAGAGCCCAAATTTTTTTCTGAATTTTTATATTATCCTATTTTGTTTTATTTCATTAGCATTAACGAAACTTCTCTCCTCGCGTGGTTACCGGGATTCTAGACAAGTGCCGAACAATCTTTGGAAATCAACCGACTGTACTGTCTGTATTTTTTTCCTTCTTGTGTTTCTTTTCTTGTTTGGTTGTATGTTTTCGCTCTTTCTTTAATCGGATAGCTTTTTTTGTAAACTTTCAATAGCTGTTGCTAGAAATTTCAATACCTGATTATCCGTTTGTAGCTCGAGTTTATAAGAAGGGGTTTTTCTTAGGGTTGTTCGAGTAGGAAAACAAAAGTGAATACTTCTACCACTCTATTGTGTGTATTTTTTTTTAAATAGAACAATTGCTATCGGATAGCTTCAACCCTTTCTTAGTGAATAGGGATTTCTAATTCGACTTCTGGAGGTATTGGTGTAGTAGATTCCTTCTTTTTTAAGATTTGTAAATCTTTGAGGATGCGACTTCATCCTAGTGCAGCGTTTTCAAGGGATTGCGGAGGGTTTCGCCCCCTTTCCGCCGCCTGGTTGACGTTTCGGTGCGCCATGTTTTCTGCAAAGTTCTGCCACCCGTGGCACAGTCCCAACAACACTTGGCACAATTCTGCCACGCGTGGCAAACTTTTTGCCACACTAGGTAAGCGTCGCCTGGTTTGCTGGAATTTATAAAAGTCGGCGTCCCTTGGGAACTGCACGGTTAAAATCGTCTACACCAGATGGTACATGCCACACATGACAGGAGTGTACCCTGAATGGTATAAATCGAGCCATGCGAGGCGTAAAGAGGTGTGACAGAACTGTACCATGCGTCATGGAACACATTGCGCTCCTAGCTATAAGCTAGGTGGCAGAGAGTGGACAGCCCCCTATCCTCTCTTCGCCTATAGAATATTGTGACCCCATCCCCCAAAACAAGGTAAAAGAAAATTAAGTCAGACACTCCCAACCCCCTTATAACAACTTGCAGTTTGAGTTTAAGCCTAATTATCTAATTAGTTACTGGTTAATTACCTATTTAGGCAATTGATTACTGCTACTGTGATACTAACAACAGTAGAAAGCTATCTTATACTCCTGGGACTCACCCCTGCTGCCACCTACAACTTTTTTTGCATAATTTATTCAAGGATTATCGATCGAGTCTAATGGGGGTCAAGGTCAATCGATCTGTTGTTGTTTGGCCACGTGTAATGACATGAGGGTGATTTACATAATCGGCGGGGGAATTATTGATTCACGAAAGGGGGGGGGGTGATTTACATAATCACTAGGGAACAATGTTATTGATCTAGTACTCGAGGGGGAAGTGAATATCCGAAAACTTGATTGCGTAATCGAAGAGGAAGTGGATTTCCGAGAACTTGATTGCGTAATCGATGGGGGAAGTGAATTTCCGAGAACTTGATTGCGTAATCGATTGGGAATTTTATTGATACGATAACGGGAAACAGTTAGATCACGTGTTTCCTTCTCAGCCAATCAGAGGGCTTGGTTACATATTAGCGGCGGAGGGAAATATGATGAAAGGATTTTTACTATAGTTTTTATTAGTCTGTGAATAGAATTCACTAAGTTTTTAGTTAGCAGAGTAATAACATGAGTGAACAAGTTGAGTTAGAAATATCCTTTTATTGCAACTGTTCTATTTGTAAAGGACATTTTCATGATTTTGAGTATTCATATGAACCTACTGAATGTTTAGACAGCTTAGAGGCAGAGACAGATGAGAAGAATCAGGAGGAAACGAGAAGAAAAATTATATGTGACATGGAGAGAAATTTAGACCGATTGCAAGTTAGCTCAGATAAAAGAAGGATTGATATGATAGAAAAGGAAGATCAAAAGAAAAGACTGGTAAAAGAGGGCTTTTTCTATAGCGTAAAAGACAGAAGTGAAAACCCAAAGAAAAATGTGTATAGTGCAAGATATAACTCGGATTATTATGATGATTATGCTCCAAGAGAAGAGAAAAAGTGGCCCTTCAAGAGACAACATAAGAGGTCATTCTACGAAAAGGATTTTAAACAACAGAAACCATGGTGGAAGTGTTCTCATATACCATTTTACGATAAATCCCATTTTTGATATGCTTGATAAGTTTTATACCATAATCATACAATAAATTTGTTTCTGCTTTTTTAATTTTCTCATACTCGATATGCATAGAGTAAGAATACCAGCAGAGACTTCTGTACATGAATAGTTCAGATTGATTAGATCATCCCTTAGAGTGTTCTCAGTCCACAGCCAAGTTTTCTATCAAAGATAAAAAAAATTCGTAGAAGTTACCTGTGTAATTTTTTTCTTAAGAAATCAATATTTAATTTTTTGTCCATGCTATTTAAATAAAATCATTATTCTACTCCTTTATTTATTCGTTAAATCAATATTTATAATACTCTTTAAATATATGACGTCAGGCTCAATTACTTGAACATCATCATCATCAGCATTATTTTCTACTATCACTATATTCACCAGAGGAGGTAGGTATACACTCAACTTCCGGTTCAAGTAATTGAACCTCATCTTCTTCATCATTGACCACTATATCGATTAAAGGGGGCATGTCCTCAAATAAATCGCCGCATACTCTCATTGTAGGCAAACTAGGGGCCAACCGCTCATCGTCTTCTATGTAAAGACGACCTGAAGGCCCCCGCCGTACCAGATCTTCTGACGTATATGAAAGTCCATCTTCAGTATAATGAACTTCCATTATATCATCATCGGTACCTTCGAAGGCTCTACTAGTACAAAGAAGGACCTCCTCACTTTCCGTGAGCTCCCACTCGCTCCATACATCCTAAAAAGATTGAGAACACTATGGTCAAAAGCTCTGTGGAAAGGTATAGTCTTCATGAATATACTGAGGGGTGTTCTATAAATATAATAATCAGGGTTACCCATTATTTTTAATTTTATATATACTTTTGTATGTCTAAAATTCATCAATTAGCCAGATATGTTTTTTTTTTTTTTTTTTTTTTTTTAAATATGGAGCGAGGTTTATTGTCATTGATAGAAGCATGTATGAGATTTAATGTCTGTGATAAAACTAGGAAAAAAAACATTTCCAATAACTATGTTTTTTTTCAAAGAAAAGTAAAGATCTACTACATTAAATAGAAGATGAACAGAAATAAAGTTAAATAATTCTTCAAACTTAAACTTATGCCCAATCTCATACTAGTTAAAGTGACAAAAAAACTTTTTCCCACAAGAGGATACTTTTCGAATAAAAGTCAAGAGCTACCAGACTAAATCAAAGATATGATGAAATAATAGCGAATAATTGTTGAGTTATGGATACCTTTGAGCTGGGTCGCTCCTTACTTACACTTCGTTACCACGAAATTTTTTATTAATTAAAAAACTTTCCATAAAATAAGTTTTTCAAAGAAAAGTAAAGAGCTACTACATTAAATCGAAGATGAGCAGAAATAAAGTTAAATAATTCTTCAAACGTAAACTTATATCCAATGTCATACTAGTTAAAGTGACAACAAACTTTTTCCCACAAGAGAGCACTTTTTGAGTAACAGTAAAGAGCTACCAGACTAACTCACAGATATGATGAAATAATAATGAATACTTGTTGAGTTATGGATTCCTTTGAGCTGGGTTGCTCCTTACTTACACTTCGTTACCAAGAAATGTTTTATTAATTAAAAAACTTTTCATAAAATAAGTTTTTAAAAGAAAAGTAAAGATCTACTACATTAAATCGAAGATGAGCAGAAATAAAGTTAAATAATTCTTCAAACGTAAACTTATGTCCAATGTCATACTAGTTAAAGTGACAAAAAAACTTTTTCCCACAAGAGAACACTTTTCGAGTAAAAGTAAAGAGCTACCAGACTAAATCAAAGATATGATGAAATAATAGCGAATAATTGTTGAGTTATGGATACCTTTGAGCTGGCTCGCTCCTTACTTACACTTCGTTACCACGAAATGTTTTATTAATTAAAAAACTTTTCATAAAATAAGTTTTTCAAAGAAAAGTAAAGAGCTACTACATTAAATCGAAGATGAGCAGAAATAAAGTTAAATAATTCTTAAAACGTAAACTTATATCCAAGTTCATACTAGTTAAAGTGACAAAAAAACTTTCCCACAAGAGAACACTTTTCGAGTAAAAGTAAAGAGCTACCAGACTAAATCACAGATATGATGAAATAATAACGAATATTTGTTGAGTTATGGATACCATTGAGCTGGGTCGCTCCTTACTTACACTTCATTACCACTAAATGTTTTAATAATTAAAAAACTTTTCATAAAATAAGTTTTTCAAAGAAAAGTAAAGAGCTACTACATTAAATCGAAGATGAGCAGAAATAAAGTTAAATAATTCTTCAAACGTAAACTTATGTCCAATGTCATACTAGTTAAAGTGACAAAAAACTTTTTTCCACAAGAGGACACTTTTCGAGTAAAAGTAAAGAGCTACCAGACTAAATCAAACATATGATGAAATAATAACGAATAATTATTGAGTTATGGATACCTTTGAGCTGGGTCGCTCCTTACTTACACTTCGTTACCACGAAATGTTTTATTAATTAAAAAACTTTCAATAAAATAAGTTTTTCAAAGAAAAGTAGAGCTACTACATTAAATCGAAGATGAGCAGAAATAAAGTTAAATAATTCTTCAAACGTAGACTTATATCCAAGATCATACTAGTTAAAGTGACAAAAAACTTGTTCCCACAAGAGGAAACTTTTCGAGTAAAAGTAAAAAGCTAACTGACTAAATCAAAGATATGATGAAATAATAACGAATAATTGTTGAGTTATGGATACCTTTGAGCCGGGTCACTCCTTACTTACACTTCGTTACCACGAAATGTGTTATTAATTAAAAAACTTTCAATAAAATAAGATTTTTAAAGAAAAGTAAAGAGCTACTACATTATATCGAAGATGTGCAGAAATAAAGTTAAATAATTCTTCAAACGTAAACTTATGTTCAATATCATACTAGTTAAAGTGACAAAAAAACTTTTTCTCACAAGAGGACACTTTTCGAGTAAAAGTAAAGAGCTGCCAGACTACATCAAAGATATGATGAAATAATAACTAATAATTCTTCAAAATTAAATTTGCTGTAAAGTTAGACAAGTTCATCATATTTTACATATTTTTGGATGGAAAACACACTGAAAAGACGTATTATTGAACTCATATCAAACTTTGGCGAGATTGCATTTGAAGAACTTTCCATCATTTTCTATCTTGTCCTTATTTTAGTCTATACTGACTTTTAAACCTTTTCTAAGCCCTAAATATACTAACCTAACGGTTACTTATTTACGAAATCGTGCGAACTGTTGATTTTAGAAGAATAATTACCTTTCTATATATCAATTAACACTCACTAGAATTGACACTTTTCACTCACGAAGAATGGTTTCAAAACAATACTTCTTACATTATATAGACTAATTGTGTCAAACGAGACATCTTCACTGCAGATTAATTAATTGCTACGTTCGATTTTCTTTTGGACATAGGAAAACATCAATGAGGGTGAGAATTTCTGTAAAACTATCAAAGATTGATCAACTCTGAGATTTCTCACATCTTGTGTAATCAGAAAGAAAAAAGAAGAAAAATTGATAAAAGATATTTTGAAATATGTCCCCAAAATCGGAGATATTACAACTTAACTGACGCGAGGGGAGGGGGAATCAGGTTTAAGAATATCCTGGTTACATCACTTTATATTTTCTAAGTACTCACAGAAGGTCTCGTCACAGAAACATTGAAAAGGACTCATTTGATTGAGAATTAAAGTGACTAGCACCCAATTCACAGGAGGGGACATGAAAATTTCTAGGAACGTATTTTCAACATATTTAAGTATTTATGAAAATTTCTAGGAACGTATTTTCAACATATTTAAGTATTTACCTACGTACGCATCACCTAGGTTAGATTAGATTAGGTTAGAAACAGAGAAAAAGTTAGGCAGAGTCCCTACACTCGATCATTGGTTGAGGATATGGGGATGCACTGGACTCACTGTTAGACTAGATTAGCCTACGTACGCGCTATTTACCTACGTACGCAGTGTGAAAATTTATAGGAACGTATTTTCAACATATTTAAATATTTACCTACGTAGGCATCACTTAGGTTAGATTAGATTAGGTTAGAGACAGAGAAAAAGTTAGGTGTATGGTTAGGCTAGGTTAGATTATGTCAGGTTAGGGTAATTTAGGTTAGACTAGATTAGCCTACGTACGAGCGCGTACGTAGGCTAATCTAGTCTAACCTAAATTAACCTAACCTGATATAATCGAACCTAGCCTAACAATACACCTAACTTTTTCTCTGTCTCTAACCTAATCTAATCTAACCTAAGTGATGCCTACATAGGTAAATATTTAAATATGTTGAAAATATGTTCCTATAAATTTTCACATTGTGTACGTAGGTAAATAGCGCGTACGTAGGCTAATCTAGTCTAACAGGGAGTCCAGTGCATCCCCAAATCCTCAACCAATGATCGATTGTAGGGTCTCTGCCTAACTTTTTCTCTGTTCCTAACCTAATCTAATCTAACCTAGGTGATGCGTACGTAGGTAAATATTTAAATATGTTGAAAATACGTTCCTATAAATTTTCATAAATACTTAAATATGTTGAAAATACGTTCCTAGAAATTTTCATGTCCTCTCCTGTGAATTGGGTGCTAGTCACTTTAATTCTCAATCAAATGAGTCCTTTTCAATGTTTCTGTGACGAGACCTTCTGTGAGTACTTAGAAAATATAAAATGATGTATCCAGGATATTCTTAAACCTGATTCCCCCCCTCGCGTCATTTAAGTTGTAATATCTCTGATTTTGGCGCATATTTCAAAATATCTTTTATCAATTTTCTTCTTTTTTCTTTCTGATTACACAAGATGTGAGAAATCTCAGAGTTGATCAATCTTTGATAGTTTTACAGAAATTCTCACCCTCATTGATGTTTTCCTATGTCCAAAAGAAAATCGAACGTAGCAATTAATTAATCTTCTTTGAAGATGTCTCGTTTGCCAAAATTAGTCTATATAATGTAAGAAGTATTGTTTTGAAACCATTCTTCGTGAGTGAAAAGTGTTAATTTTAGTGAGTGTTAACTGATATATAGAAAGGTAATTATTCTTCTAAAATCGACAGTTCGTACGATTTTGTAAATAAATAACCGTTAGGTTAGTATATTTAGGGCTTAGAAAAGGTTTAAAAGTCAGTATAGACTGAAATAAGGACAAGATAGAAAATAAGGGAAGGTTCTTCAAATGCAATCCCACCAAAGTTTGATGTGAGTTCAATAATATGTCTTTTCAGTGTGTTTTCCATCCAAAAATATGTAAAATATGATGAACTTGTCTAACTTTACAGAAAATTTAAGAAGTTTGAACAATTATTCGTTATTATTTCATCATATCTTTGATTTAGTCTGGTAGCTCTTTACTTTTACTCGAAAAGTGTCCTCTTGTGAGAAAAAGTTTTTTTGTCACTTTAACTAGTATGACATTGGACATAAGTTTACGTTTGAAGAATTATTTAACTTTATTTCTGCTCATCTTCAATTTAATGTAGTAGCTCTTTACTTTTCTTTGAAAAACTTATTTTATGGAAAGTTTTTAATTAATAAAACATTTCGTGGTAACTGAAGTGTAAGTAAGGAGCGACCCGGCACAATTCTATCCATTACACAACACATACTCGCTATTATTACACCATATCTTTGATTTAGTCAGATAACTCTTTACTTTTAATCAAAAAGTTCTCTCTGGTGGGAACCAGTTTTTTTTGGCACTTCAACTATTATGATCTTGGTTATAAGTCTACGCTTGAAGGATCTTAAGCCGAACTGGCCACCATTGACAAAAAACAAAAAAAGATAAAAATCTATAAAAAAAAAAAAAAAAACGAGACTGTGGCCAGTGGAGAGAAAAGAAAACAACAAAAACAAAACAACGCGGATATTTCGCCTGTATAAAAACAAGGCGTCTTCAGCACGAAAGAAAAAAAAAAAAAAAAAAAAAAACAAGATAAAACTAAAAACAAATAAAACCACCACCAAAAAAAAAAAAAAAATGTACAATCGGCGCAAACTGATCCATGTAGGTAAAATATGCTAATATAGAGTTACTTCAGTGAGGACACCAGAGTAATTGAGGAAAAATAAAAAAAAACTGTAAATTACTTTAATTGTTCTGTTGCGAAATAATCCTTTTGATTGCCATTACTGAAGCAAATCGTTTTGGTCTAGCAGGTAAAATAGTCCCCTGGTAATTATTTAAAATCTTTACTCCCTTATTGACAATTGATTCACTCTTTAGAAGGTTATCATAAATTGGGTCAATATTTAAATTACCCGTGTCCCTATTTATGGAAAGGTTAGCAAATATATCTTTTTTAATTTCTATGGCTTCCCTGGCCCATTGGGTGTACCCCTTATCATTAGAAATAGCCAAGGCTTCATCAAATTTTACAAAATGATCTGGTTGAAGCCAAATATGCTCTGCTAAAGCTGAAACGAAAGTTTCTGGAGGCTTGCTTAATTGTAGGGTTTTTTTCTATTGAATGACGGTGTTCAATAAACCTTTCAACAAATTGTTGGTGAGTCCTACCAATATAGAACTTCCCACAAGAACACGGAATTTTATACACCCCACTTACTAAATTTCCCCGAGTTAAATCCTTACCAGAACTAAAAAAACTACCCATTGGCCTCAGCGATTGGAAACATGTATCAATACCAAACTTACGTAAAACCCGTGAAAGTTTCTTCCCCAAACCAGGTACATATGGTCATGAAATGAAGCTTTTTGATACAACTAAATCTAAAGATTGAGAAACCTCAATAACCCTACTATTATGTTTGGCCCGTCTATTTTCAATTATTTTATCAATGAACTTAATTGGATAACTATTACAAAATAAAATATCCCTCAAGTATAACAATTCCGAATCCAGAAATTCCTGGGAACAGATTTTAAAGGCTCTATCCACTAGTGAAATTACAACCCCCTTTTCACCGACATAGGGTGGCAAGAATGAAAATTTAAATACCTATCATTGTGCGTAGGTTTTCTGTAAATCGAGAAAAGTAAATGGAAATCCGGTTTAATTAATAAAATATCCAGAAAAGGTAATTTATTATTATCCTCAAATTCAACTGTAAATTTAATATTATTATCAAAACTATTTAAATGCTTACAAAAAAGGTCTAAGGAGTCCAAACCATGTTTCCAAACATACACCACATCATCCACGAACCTACCCCAGAAGCAAGGGGAGATTCTAAAACTATTTATAGCGGAGGTTTCAATGGCATCTATGAATAGATTTGCCAATAAACGAGAAAGAGAAGCCCCCATAGGTAACCCAAAAATTTGTTTATAAAACTCCCCTCGAAAACCAAAATAAAAAGAAAATTCATTTAACAGCATAATTAGTTTCATAATGACATCAATATCCAAACTGGCTAACGTCACATCCTGTATTAAATCAAAGTGTTTTTCTAATTTACTTTTTAAAATATCCTCGCACCTTTTTAAATCACAATTTGAATAAATGGACACAAAATCAAAACTGCAAAGAATTGAACTCTCCTCCAGCTTGAAAGTGCGCAATATATTAGTAAGATCAGTCGAATTTTTTAAACATGATTTTTGTGTTCCCAAAAGTGGACGCAAAGCTACCGACAACCATTTTCCTAATTTTGAAACAGGTGACAAACAAGTTGACGCAAAGGGGCGGAGGGGGGATCCAGTCTTATGAATCTTAGGTAGACCATAGATCTTGGGTGCCGAACAACCCTAGGATAATATTTGTTATAAAACTGTGGGGTAATGTGAAAATTATTTTTCATTGACTCTAATTCCTTTCTTGTTGATTTTAGATATTTATCTGTAGGATCAAAATCAAGTTTTTTGTATGTAATAGTGTCCAAAATAATTATCCAATTAAGTTCATTGATAAAATAATTGAAAATAGACGGGCCAAACATAGTAGTAGGGTTATTGAGGTTTCTCAGTCTTTAGATTTAGTTGTATCAAAAAGCTTCATTTCATTACCATATGTACCTGGTTTGGGGGAGAAACTTTCACGAGTTTTACATAAATTTGGTATTGATACATGTTTCCAATCGCTGAGGCCAATGAGTATTTTTTTTAGTTCTGGTATGGATTTAACTCGGGGAAATTTAGTAAGTGGGGTGTATAAAATTCCGTGTTCTTGTGGGAAGTTCTATATTGGTAGGACTCACCAACAATTTGTTGAAAGGTTTATTGAACACCGTCATTCAATAGAAAAAACCCTACAATTAAGCAAGCCTCCAGAAACTTTCGTTTCAGCTTTAGCAGAAGCATATTTGGCTTCAACCAGATCATTTTGTAAAATTTGATGAAGCCTTGGCTATTTCTAATGATAAGGGGTACACCCAATGGGCCAGGGAAGCCATAGAAATTAAAAAACATATATTTGCTAACCTTTCCATTAATAGGGACACGGGTAATTTAAATATTGACCCAATTTATGATAACCTTCTAAAGAGTGAATCAATTGTCAATAAGGGAGTAAAGATTTTAAATAATCACCAGGGGACTATTTTACCTGTTAGACCAAAACGATTTGCTTCAGTAATAGCTAACAAAAGGATTATTTCGCAACTGAATAATTAAAGTAATTTACAGTTTTTTTATTTTTCCTCAGTTACTCTGGTGTCCTCACTGAAGTAACTCTATATTAGCATCTTTTCCCTACGTGGATTAGTTTGCGTCGTTTGTACATTTTTGGTTTTTTTTTTTTTTTTGGTGGTGGGTTTATTGGTTTTTAGTTTTATCTTTTTTTTTTTTTTGTGTCTTTCGTGCTGAATACGCCTTGTTTTTTTAAAGGCGAAATATACGCGTTGTTTTGTTTCTGTTGTTTTCCTTTTCTCTCCACTGGCCACAGTCTCGTTTGTTTTGTTTTTTTTTTAGAGATTTTTCTCTTTGTTGTTTTTTTGTTTACGTTTGAAGAATTATTTAACTTTATTTCTGCTCATCTTCGATTTAATGTAGTAGCTCTTTCATTTTGCTTGAAAAACTTATTTTATGGAAAGTTTTTTAATTAATAAAACATTTCGTGGTAACGAAGTGTAAGTAAGGAGCGACCCAGCTCAAAAGTATCCGTAACTCAACAATTATTCGGTATTATTTCATCATATGTTTGATTTAGTCTGGTAGCTCTTTACTTTTACTCGAAAAGTGTCCTCTTGTGGGAAAAGTTTTTTGTCACTTTAACTAGTATGATCTTGGATATAAGTTTACGCTTGAAAAATTATTTAACTTTATTTCTGCTCATCTTCGATTTAATGTAGTAGCTCTTTACTTTTCTTTGAAAAACTTATTTTATGGAAAGTTTTTTACTTATTAAAAAATCTATTGGTAATGAATTGTAAGTAAGGAGCGAGCCAGCTCAAAAGGTATCCATAACTCAACAATTATTCGTTATTATTTCATCATATCTTTGATTTAGTCTGGTAACTCTTTACTTTTACTCGAAAAGTGTTCTCTTGTGGGAAAAAGGTTTTTGTCACTTTAACTAGTATGCCATTGGACATAAGTTTACGTTTGAAGAATTATTTAACTTTATTTCTGCTCATCTTCGATTTAATGTAGTAGCTCTTTACTTTTCTTTGAAAAACTTATTTTATGAAAAGTTTTTTAATTAATAAAACATTTTGTGGTAACGAAATGTAAGTAAGGAGCGACCCAGCTCAAAGGTATCCATAACTCAACAATTATTCGCTATTATTTCATCATATCTTTGATTTAGTCTGATAGCTCTTTACTTTTACTCGAAAAGTGCCATCTTGTGGGAAAAAGTTTTTTGTCACTTTAAATAGTATGACCTTGGATATAAGTTTACATTTGAAGAATTATTTAACTTTATTTCTGCTCATCTTCGATTTAATGTAGTAGCTCTTTACTTTTCTTTGAAAAACTTATTTTATTAAAAGTTTTTAATTAATAAAACATTTCGTGGTAACGAAGTGTAAGTAAGGAGCGACCCAGCTCAAAGGTATCCATAACTCAACAATTATTCGTTATTATTTCATCATATCTTTGATTTAGTCTGGTAGCTCTTTACTTTTACTCGAAAAGTGTTCTCTTGTGGGAAAAAGTTTTTTTGTCACTTTAACTAGTATGACATTGGACATAAGTTTACGTTTGAAGAATTATTTAACTTTATTTCTGCTCATCTTCGATTTAATGTAGTAGCTCTTTACTTTTCTTTGAAAAACTTATTTTATGAAAAGTTTTTTAATTAATAAAACATTTCGTGGTAACGAAGTGTAAGTAAGGAGTGACCCAGCTCAAAGGTATCCATAACTCAACAGTTATTCGCTATTATTTCATCATATCTTTGATTTAGTCTGGTAGCTCTTGACTTTTACTCGAAAAGTGTTCCCTTGTGAGAAAAAGTTTTTTTTTTGTCACTTTAACTAGTATGACATTGGACATAAGTTTACGTTTGAAGAATTATTTAACTTTATTTCTGCTCATCTTCGATTTAATGTAGTAGCTCTTTACTTTTCTTTGAAAAAAAAACATAGTTCTTGGAAAGGTTTTTTTTTTCCTGGTTTTATCACAGACATTAAATATCATTAATGCTTCTATCAATGACATTAAACCTCGCACCGTATTTAAAAAAAAAAAAAAAAAAAAAAACCATCTGGCTAATTGATGAATTTTAGACATACAAAATTATAGATAAAATGAAAAATAATGGGTAACCCTGTTTATTATATTTATAGAACACCCCTCAGTATATTCATGAAGACTATACCTTTCCACAGAGCTTTTGACCATAGTGTTCTCAATCTTTTTATGATGTATGGAGCGAGTGGGAGCTCACAGAAAGTGAGGAGGTCCTTCTTTGTACTAGTAGAGCCTTCGAAGGTACCGATGATGATATAATGGAAGTTCATTATACTGAAGATGGACTTTCATATACGTCAGAAGATCTGGTACGGCAGGGGCCTTCAGGTCGTCTTTACATAGAAGACGATGAGCGGTTGGCCCCTAGTTTGCCTACAATGAGAGTACGCGGCGATTTATTTGAGGACATGCCCCCTTTAATCGATATAGTGGTCAATGATGATGAAGATGAGGTTCAATTACTTGAACCGGAGGTTGAGTGTATACCACCTCCTCTGGTGAATATAGTGATAGTAGAAAATAATGCTGATGATGATGATGTTCAAGTAATTGAGCCTGACGTCATATATTTAAAGAGTATTATAAATATTGATTTAACGAATAAATAAAGGATTAGAATAATGATTTTATTTAAATAGCATGGACAAAAAAATTAAATGTTGATTTCTTAAGAAAAAAAATTACACAGCTAACTTCTACGAAATTTTTTTTATCTTTGATAGAAAACTTGGCTGTGGACTGAGAACACTCTAAGGGATGATCTAATCAATCTGAACTATTCATGTACAGAAGTCTCTGCTGGTATTCTTACTCTATGCATATCGAGTATGAGAAAATTAAAATAGCAGAAACAAATTTATTGTATGATTATGGTATAAAACTTATCAAGCATATCAAAATGGGATTTATCGTAAAAAGGTATATGAGAACACTTCCACCATGGTTTCCGTTGTTTAAAATCCTTTTCGTAGAATGACCTCTTATGATGTCTCTTGAAGGGCCACTTTTTCTCTTCTCTTGGAGCATAATCATCATAATAATCCGAGTTATATCTTGCACTATACACATTTTTCTTTGGGTTTTCACTTCTGTCTTTTACGCTATAGAAAAAGCCCTCTTTTACCAGTCTTTTCTTTTGATCTTCCTTTTCTATCATATCAATCCTTCTTTTATCTGAGCTTACTTGCAATCGGTCTAAATTTCTCTCCATGTCGCATATAATTTTTCTTCTCGTTTCCTCCAGATTCTTCTCACCCGTCTCTGCCTCTATTCTGTCTAAACATTCAGTAGGTTCATGTGAATACTCAAAATCATGAAAATGTCCTTTACAAATAGAACAGTTGCAATAAAAGGATATTTCTAACTCAACTTGTTCACTCATGTTATTACTCTGCTAACTAAAAACTTAGTGAATTCTATTCACAGACTAATAAAACTATAGCAAAAATCCCTTCCTTATATTCACACCGCCGCTAATATGTAAACAAGCCCTCTGATTGGCTGAGAAGGATACACGTGATCTAACTGTTTCCCGTTATCGCATCAATAATATTCCCTATCGATCACTCACTCAATTTCTCGGAAATCCACTCCCACCTCTATTATGCGATAAAGTTCTCGGAAATCCACTTATTCTTTGATTACGTACTCAAGTTTTTGGAACTTAACTTCCCCCTCAAATACTAGATCAATACTTTGTTCCCTAGCGATTATTTAAATCACCCCCCCCTTTCTTTAATCAATAATCCCCCTGCCGATTAGGTAAATCACTCTCATGTCATTACACGTGGCCAAAAAATAACATATCTATTGACCTTGACCCCCATTAGACTCGATCGATAATCCTTGAATAAATTATGCAAAAAAAGTTGTAGGTGGCAGCAGGGGTGAGTCCCAGGAGTATAAGATAGCTTTCTACTAACAACTCACAGCAGCATCCCGCCACCCGAGGCCAACACAGCTACGCATGATCCTCCTCCGTCCCAATATACTTAAACCTCTTTACACTTTCCCTTCAAGTTCAAATTTCCCTTAAATCCTTCCTAACTACCTCCTCCCACCCCATTCGGGGCTGATTGATTTAATCATTCTTATTGTTTTTTTAAGTTTTATTTTTGCATTAATATGTACTGTGGGTGGAAACATTTTAACTGATACATAAACATAAAAGTTTCTTATACACATAAGCTTTCAATTTTTCCACCAACCCTTCCTCGAATAACCACTCCCCATATTCAGGAGGTGTCAACTCACGGAAACTTTAGGGGGAAGGAGGGTAATTTTGTTGTCTTTTTCTCTGTGGAAATACCGCAAAAAGGTAATTTCAATGCTAATACCAAAAAAAGGTGTTTTCAATGCAAATACCAAATAAAAGGTGTTTTCAAAATCAACCCTTAGCGGACGCCCTTGCCCATATTGAGAAAGAATGTCCTAGGTGCTGCTTACTTAGTCTTGACTTAAGGGAAGGCAAGCAGTTCCAAGTTCTATGCTTTTGTGATGGAAAAAAACTTCAAAAAAAAAAAAAATTACGCATTATAGCCTACGGTTCTTGTTAAGTATATATATATATATATATATATATATATATATATATATATATATATATATATATATATATATATATATATATATATATATATATATATATATATATATATATATATATATATATATATATATATATATATATATATACATATACATATTATTTTTGTTGATCGCTATTTTGCGACTTTTGGCTATGCAGAAGTAGTTTCCCACCTATCAGTTTTGCCCCTTAAAAAGGGCTCTGGAAATTGGACCTGCAATCGAAAGAGCCCTTCATCTCCTTTGTACAACCATCGTATTTCAAATAAGTAGATGAATGGGACAAAATAAAATAAAAATTATACATATACAGGAGAGACACATTACTGTTTACTTAGTCAGTGCTGTAACGTTGACTATCAAGCGTGTCATATTTTCAATTTAAGTGTAATGGATATGAAATTAATACCTGATTAATGTGATTTTTTGTACAAATTTTAATGTTTTTGATGCTACATAAAACAAATGTTACTCCTACAGCAACTCATCGCTGGAGAAAACCAAAGCTGCAGCATTGAGGTGGCACAAAGCCGCCTGAGGCCAACAATGCAGCGCCTTGTCATTTTTTTGCTGTATGCATACAATGAAATATGACTTGAATTAGTCGTAATGAAAATGTAGGTGAGATTACAAATACGTTCATTCGGATCGGAAAAAATATGGCGGTATTTTGGGCCGTTAGGTATATAGGCAGGAATTTCTTTTGAGTTTACTGGTAAATATGACGAAGTGAAAAAATCGGCAAATTAAATTGAAAATATGAGAACTTTTAGCAACAAGTAACATCTCGATTTTTCAAGGGGGGCATGGGGCCCTAAACCTCCCACCGCTGCGTACGTGTTTGGTGACAGTGTCAAATTTTGCCCCGACAGTTATTTATAGTAGGCCTACGTGAAGCTATATTCGACTAAACATGCATTCAGACAGTCTGCAATTAAAATTAAACTAGTCTTGATTTTTGACAATAATAATTTGGCAGTAAAAGGATATAATTACTGTGTAATTACAACGTAAAATGTTTAACATTTCCCGTATTTAAGAGTTGAATCCTGGAGGAAGGGAGACAGGAAGGCAATATCGGAAGTTTGCGATGCAGAACCTGACGTAAATATGACCTTTGAAGCTTTTCTATCTTGTTATGTGATTTCTGATCCCACAAGGGACGTTTTGGGGTTGACCGTATCCCTTGACCTCCCCTCCAGCCAAATTTGTTCCTATTAAGAGCATGTAATAATATTCTTCTACGCCTCTCACCTCATTGAATGTAAATTATTTACTCTCTGACAGTGGCGTACACAGGAGAGCATCGACCCCTCTCTCAAATATAAAATTATCTTGAATGTCTGGGTACTTCTTATTCAAATTATCAAAAAGAGCTGTTTGTTTACTGTTGCAACCCCCCTGAAAATTCTTTTAATATGACCCCCCCCCCCCGAAAAAATCTTGCGTTCAAGTCTGCTTCATGCAATTTGTAGCCCATACTTTGTGCGAAGGTATGCACAAATCCTTTTTTTCCACTAAAAAAAAAAAGGGCCAAGGGAAACTGATTGGATGCTTTCTTGTAGCCAAGAGCCACGTAGGCATAAGGGAGCCATGGAAATAGGAAGGGGGTACATGTCTCTACACATATTGTATACCGGCAAATCCCCTCTCGATAAGTGGTTTGATTGAGTACGCCTTAAAAATCATATAAGATAACGTTAAAGAACACGAGGGAGAAGAAAAGGTGTATGAAGAAGAATGAAGATAATAAAAGCTGTAAGGCTGAGCAAAGACCGATGAAAAGGCATAAACAAGGGGTTGGCAAGGCAAATGGAAGGATCGCAACACTGTCGCACCTTATTGGTCCGTTCCAAATAAGAAGTTCTGATATATTGCGACAAAAAATTGCTTTTGAAATATAGTTCGCGGGGCGAAACGAAAATCCGTTGACAATTGCCCCATAAGGCGATTTTTTTTTCTTTGCGTCAATAGATGAAGAAAAAAATGAGAGTACTTTCTTTGATTCTGCTTGTGCCCAGACTTTACTTGTAATAAACAACTTTTTTTACTTTGCTTACTTTACCTACAAGAAAATAGCTTGTGATATTTTTTTTGTTCTTGAGAACAAACTAAGAAAGAAGAACTCAGAAGAAAATAAAATGATGCATAATCTCATCAAACCCGAGATACAAAAAAAGAAAACAAATTATCTTGCATAAGTCACATATATTTGGTACTGGTGAAAAAAATCTTGATTCTTTTATATAAGAATGAGCATTCAGGCACGTACGCATGAATTTGTTTCGGGGGGGGGGCAAATCCTTCAAACCCATTATTCTGTGAGAAAAATCAGAAAATTATGGGAAAATGCAAAAATCGTGAGATTTCGGGGGGGGGGGAGGCGGCCCCCCCTGCGTACGTCCCTGTGAGTATTTTATATCAATTATTTCAGGTTTAATTGATGGATCTGTATTATATTGTGACCATTCTATTGGCCAGACGTAAGCCTATAATATATACTAATGCAAACAGAGGGAACTGGTGATTGTCAGCAAATAGCTTGTGATATTTTATTTATTTATTTATTAGGAGCTAGGCTGCTCATTCCAAAGATTGAACACATACCAAACACATTTTACCTGATTCATCAAGTGTTTTTGCCACCACCTTCCATGCATTTTCTTTGATTCCTATGTCCTAGTATTCTTTGATGCTTATGTCATACAATACAGGATATCATCTAATGCTTCTTTTTAGTTAAATAAAAAAACAAGTTTTTTTTTACTGAAAGTAAGGAGCAACATTAAAACTTAAAACGAACAGAAATTATTCCGTATATAAAAGGGGCTGTCCCCTCCTCAACGCCTCGCTCTTTACGCTATTGTTTGACTCTGTCTCACAACTTTATTTTTTAAGCAATAAAAAACTTTAGCGTAAAGAGCGAGGCGTTGAGGAGGGGACAGCCCCTTTCATATACGGAATAATTTCTGTTCGTTTTAAGTTTTAATGTTGCTCCTTACTTTCAGTTAAAAAACTTGTTTTTTTTATTTAATTTCTGAACGTTTTTGAATTAATGCAGCTTTGATTTTGGTTCACCCTACATGTATGATTTACACTCAATGTGTATTCTAATTTTACCCTTCTTTGCTAAATGGCTTTCTCGAAAATTCGACCTGAGTTTGCCTGTGAACTAATATACATAACTAACTTCTATATTCGTATGTTTTTATTACGTATATTAGGGAGTTCGCCCTTTAGTCAATACCTCGCTCTTTACGCTAAAGTTCGAATTTTGTTCGAATCACAAACCCCTGAACCACAAAGGCCGGTTAATTTGAATAGATAGTTCTTTTGAAAGTACTAAAAAAAGGTTTAGCGTAAAGAGCGAGGTATTGACTAGGAGGCGAACCCCCTCATATACGTAACAATTTCTGTTCATTTTAAGTTGTAAAGTTGCTCCTTACTTTCAGTTGAAAAAAAACTTATGATCGTTTTTTAAATAATGCTGGGACATTTGGCGCCCCCTTCATAGGAGTTTTCCTTCCCTCAAGGAAACATCCTCCATGGAAATATCCTCCCCTGTAACCCCCTAGTCCGACCCCCCCCCATAAAAAATCGCTCCTGAAAATATATGCATACTTCCCACTAACCAATACTACACGTAGACAATGGGCAAAGTTCATAACTTGCAGCCCTTCCCCCGGGAACTGTGGGGGATTAAGTCATCCTCAAAGACAAAATTATTAGACTTTCGACTATGCTAAACAAAATGGCTATCTCAAAATTTTGAATGGGTGACTTCAGGAAAAAATGAGCGTTGGAGGGGTCATATATCCATTCCAATTTTTTGGTCACTTAAAAAAGGACCTTGAACTTTTAGTTTCCATGCGAATGAGCCCTTTCGCGATGTTTTAGGACTACTGGATTGATACGATCACCCTGGAAAAAAAATAAAAAAAAATACAAAAAAAAACAAAAATACACATCCGTGATCTTTCTTCTGGCAAAAAATACAAAATTCCACATTTTTGCAGATAGGAGCTTGAAACTTCTATAATAGGATTCTATGATACGCTGAATCTGATGGTGGGATTTTCATTAAAAAACAGTATCAGGCCCCTACTTTCGAATGTATTTTGGGGGACGGCTGGTGGGGGTTAATTTGGAAAAAAAACATACACAAGAACAGACAAATTATGTGACAAATAAAATCAGGCGATGTGAAATATTACCAAACTTCCGGATTAGGGTTGTTTTACCTTATTACAAGCCGAATACTAAGCCGTATAAACGCTTATTATAACCAGCTCAGAGAGCACGTAGGGGGTCTCGGGCCCTATACACATAAATCGCAAATTTTCTTTAATTTCTGGGTATTTCTTATTCAAATTATCCAATAAAGTATGTGCCCCCTGTGAATTTTGTATTATTTGTCCCTGTCCCCCAAGAAAATGTCTTGTGTACGTGGCTGATCTAGCTGCGTTGTCCCCCCCCCATATTATCCGAAGGACACTTTGCAATATTATATTACAAAAATGTTTTTCATAGGTATCACATTCAATGATAGAATGTTATAAAATTATAATGGAATTTTATAGACAATTATTTCGTTGTATTAGTCTCTGATCTCCCATTTTCTTAAACCTGGAGGCTATCCCGCAACATTGTATAAAACATACATTTGTTATGAGTGTCTGATATTAGCCTGGCATTAATTTATTCTGCTGTTGTTTTTATGCTGAGTATACACCTGCTGCTGCAGAAGGGAAATTGGGGATTAGCGGGCCCGTCTGGAATTCTAAGCATTCAATTGCACTCGAAGATCAAATTTGTTTTTTCTCTCTGATTCAGTATGCATTATGAGCCGTACCTTTGACATGTCTGGGAAAAGCTTTTTTTATTGTTTTAGATAGATATCGGGCCCTCTAAGGGGGCGGAGATACGAACCGCGAGCCTTGGCGACTACGAAAGGGGGGGGGCAATAATTGCAGGACGGCGTGTGGATTTTAACAATGAGAGGTATTTGGGGAGGGAATACGCCGTTTTAACTTCATGAGGATGTAACCGAATCCAGCACTTGTCAATGACTCTCCTTTGTATTAGTACCAAGGACAGTGCAAATGCAATCCGACTGTTTGAATTGGTTCAGTCGAAAATTATAGTATTATATATTTATGAAATTCCAGGAATTCAATTTTAATGTATTTTTAATGAAAAAGACATTTATCTACTCAGTTTTGGTTGTAGCGAGCGTTGAATTTTAAAAAAAAATTCGTAATTTGAACTCATTTCAGGGACCTTCCTCCTATTTTCAGATATGACTTTACCCATACGTTGTCCATCCTTTACATATTCTCTGATATTCAACCCAACAAGCGAAACGAACTTATTCTATTTTCTTTGTTTTTTTGGCTTCCTTGTAACTTTTCTCCCGTCTTACTGAGTCAATCGATTTGGCAAAGTTAACGTAGTCAAAGTACAAATTATAAGGATCACCTTGAATATTTTTAGAAGAAGTATTTTAAAAATCCGCCATTGAAATTGTCCTATTCCACAGCATACGAATTGAGACCTCATCTTCTTCTATAATAAGAGTGTTTTTTTTTTGTTTTTTTTTGCCTGTGTTCACCCAATCGACATTCTTGATATTTGCCATTTCAGTTAAAAAGAGATTCGCCTTTTTTCGCTTTTAATCTTTTTCTTGCTTAACTCTTTTGGGCTTTCGATTAAATCAATAAAAAGAACCTTCACTTCTATCTTTGCAATCTCACTTTTTCTGTTTGCCAAGATCAATATTTTGCATTGTGTCCAACTGCAGAACTTTATTTCTTCCTCGTCGAGGTTAGAAACAATAATAAAATATATAAATTGGAGTTTTGTCTTGATCGAGCAAATTAATATCTTATGTTTTTGCACTTCCATGGTCATTGGTTAAAAAGGTTAACAGTAAGACTTGAAAAGCAAAATTAAACGTCCAAGACTCCAAAAGGTGCCACTCTTCACCACATGATGTACATCTCTCAGTGCCACTTGTTCTACCAGGATTGGTACTCTTAAATCACATCGCGTCTTATCGTACTACGCATCGAAAATTTCGTGCCACGCGTGACGTGCGCAGCCTGGCGTACATAATTTTCGAAAGTAAATCTTTTTAACAGTGAAAAGTAAATCAAAATTAATATTTGGATGTATTTATTTTGAAAAGATCTGCGTATATCAGCTTGCTTGGGATCCATATGTACAAGACCACTTCATAGAGCGAATACTGATCGAAATTTGGAAATGGGACAATATGTAGAGGCGTAGCTAGGGCAAATGTTGGTTTTTTTCCCCCCTTCCGCTTTCATTATCTTAATATAAGTAAAAAGATCAGTTTGCCACCTCATTAGAGACTGTGCGTGGGGACAGCCGTCCTCTCTCCCCACCCCCTGCTACAGTCCTGACAATATGCTAATCCAATAGTGAAAAATACGTTAAAGCTATGGCAATCTCACAGAAATACTCCCTTATAAACTAGCTATGACGCCAACAAGATTATTACCCTATCCCATTTTATTAATAAAGTATAAATAATAAATATTTTCTTATCTTACAATACGTACTGCACATTCATAAAAATGAATTGAAATTATTATTTAGATGTTTTCAGTTGGAAAATTTCTATCTTGAAAACGGGATAACGCTTTATTCCAATGCTAAAAACTAATTAAAATTCACATAATCTTCCGGAAATACTTCCTTTGAAACTTGCTTCATTAGCAACAAAATTTGTATCTTTTGAATGGCGATATGGGTCTATAGCCGCTAAAAAATTGTAGACTTGGTCTCAATGATAAAATTTTGGTTGATAGTGGACCAATTACAAGTGCTAGGATGTTTAAGGCGTATAAAGAAAAACGCTCGCAATGACAAACCTGACCATTTAAAATGAAAGGTATTTTAGATCAAACAGTTTTCTTTTGTTTGGAATGAAGAAAGAGTATGCAAATTGGGAAAAAAATATTAAGATCGAGCTTGAAAAATCAAATATCCAGGAATGGAGTGAGGAGGGGAAACAGGTCTCCCCTGTTTTTTCCTGGCCATAGAGCCTTACGGGGGAATTTATATTGAAGTGTATTTTGTTGTGTTTATTAATTGAATAAAAATTGATTGATTGATTGATTGATTGAGGTAAAGAACTCGGAAACGGTAAAATTTAAAAAGGATGTTAAGACGGTTTGTGGGCAGGGGATTCTACCTTAAACTGAATTTACGAACTAGTTGTCTCACTTATTGGATGCATCTTGTAGGGTTAGTGCTAATCTAAACTACCATAATTTAGTTACGGTAGTATTTATTTCTGGTTTTATGGCCTGTTCGCAATTTTGTGGGTGACAATTAGTTGGATTATGTTTTTTTTGTGGGGGGGGGATAATTTTGTTGTGGAGCAGCACTACTGCTGTTATGTTTGTGCTTTTCGGCTTTTTATTATCGCAATCGACGGTGTGTATAGCTCGATAAGAATAATAGATGGAAATTTGGAAACAAAATACGGTATGAATAATAATAATGAAACAGAGAAGAAAAGTTTTTCTGACGTGTTAAAATTTCCAGCAATTTTTCACAAAATTGAAATCCTATCTTTCTATAATAGACAAAAAAAATAAAACAAAACCTTTCTTACTAAAATTAAACTTCTTAAAGATTATTTAACGTCGAATTCTGAGATCTGAGATTGAAAATTTTGTGTTCATTCTAGATTTCAAGGAAATAATTTTGGAAAGATAAATTTGGCAATCCCAAATGGTTTTTTTTATATATAAAGGAAGTTTTTTGTTTTTATCAAACCTTCTGAAATTCTGCATGCATAGGTCTATAAGTTTTCGAACCAGAAATAGACTAAAAATAAGTCTGGCTGTCATCCAATTCATAGAGATGAGAAAGGAAGGGGTCGGGTTAGCAAATTCTTGTCATTTCCATATCGGCCAAAAGTGTTTTTCATATCTCAGCCAAACTTGATTTGAAACTAAGCTCGTTTTCTATCTCTGCATTTGGGCAGTCCAGAGTGAATCCAACCTCTACTTGCCACGTGAGGGGAGGGGGATCCCTAAATTCTTGTCATTGGGTATCTAACAATGGGTTGTCGGAGTTGGACCAATATTTGCCGGAAGTGAACCTAGTGTCCTGTTTATGTCTTTTGGAGATCAGCACTTTATCTCAACTTTGTGGGGATACAAAGAGAGGACCCCTCAATTATTGTCATCAGAACATCTGCCAGAAGAAATTGCTGTATTTCAGCTATAAAAATGGTAAAAAAGTAAGGATAAGCGCTATGGCTTTACTTCTTTGACGTCCGTATCTGATCCGACTATAGTGGAAGGGTGGTTCCTTAATTGTTTTTATGAAGGCATCTAGGAAAAGAGGTCGTCAGTTTTCAATAAAACTTCGTAGGAAGCAAAATTAAGCGTCCCAGTTGGGCTTTTAGGCATCCACCTACAATCCATCTTCTTCGGAGGAGGAGTAAAGGGAAGGGCTCTCTAAATTCACGTCATTAGGGCTTGTACAAGAATAGGGGGTTGGATTTCAACCAAAATCCTTGGGAAGTAAAAACTACAGGTTGTTCTTGCCGGGATGGTCTATCTGGCGTTTTGACCAGATGTGAACGTCGTGAGGAAGAAAATGGGGGGGATTATTAAATTCTTGCCATTAGGACGTCTAGCAGAAGGGACTATCGTATCTCAACCAAACTGGGTCAGAATCAAAGCATATATCCCCCACCCATCATTCTGTACTAGTTGGTGACTTTCGTATCTCCCTAGATGCATCCTTATCGGCATACCCTTCTTCACAATACAGTATAGGTCATCGCTTTCCAAGTAAACGAACAGTGCTCACATAATTTCAGTTAATTCCTACTAAGTTTTTTTCCCGGTTGTGTATATTGATATTGAACTGCGATCAACTTTTGACAATATGTCTGGTAAATAATCAATGGGAATTTTTCTGTTTACGCTGTCTTGTAACACTGTAATACTGTCAAACAAATTGTTTAAAAATTAAAGTAAGTAAGGCTGTTTTAGCTGGCTTTGACTTGACTTTATTCACCGAAAACGCTATGCATAAATTTATACAAGTGGAAAACAGTGGAAAATTGCAAAAGTGAAAAATATTTTGTTGTGGAACATTTTATGAGAACATTTTTAACTTAAAGATGTTTAACTTTTTAATTTGTTTGGCTTTTTTTGCAGCGTACTGCGAATTTATGTAGCTCGATTAGTTTTTTAACTCCCATTAGTTGATAATTCTTAGAGAAGAATTCCGGGCAATTGTTTATTTCCCTTTTTTGATTTCTAGCTACGGTACTTCAATAAAACTTGTATTCATAGATGACGCGTCTTAGTGACAGTCTCGGATATGCTGACTGCAAAATCTAAATAGTGAAATGAAGAAATGGGTAGGATCTTGAAATTTTTTTAAAAAAAGCATATTTTCAGAAGTTTTCAAGTCTCCCCCTCCAATAAAGGAGATTCCTTCAAAGTGACCAATCTCTCGCAGGTATGCAAGTGATGTACTCCATTCCGAAGCTATGCGTCTTCAACTCCTCATCGTCTGAAAAAGTTGACCGTGTCGCTTCATTATGCACTTTGAAAGAAGTAAACGCACCTCGACTGAGTGAAATAGCTGTAGACTTCCTCCTTGTTTATGTTAAACTTACCTAACAAGCCCTAAGCTACCTACGGCCGTTACAATCACTTCACCACTTCATCTTGTTAGGACTTAACTTCACTCAGGCCAACTCAGATGAACCGCTCTAAGATATTTAGTTATCTTACATATTTTCTCCCCAGAGTAGCCAGATGACTAAATATTCTCATCCCATGAATCATTCAATTTTTACCCACTACTTAAAGGGGCTAACCCCTCGAAAGCCAATTTGTAAGGTTTTATCCTGCGTTTTGCTCTTCTCTTTGTAAGGGTTTATACTGCGTTTTGCTCTTCGCTTTATAAGGGTTTATCCTGAGTTTTGCTCGGCTCTTTGTAATGGTTTATCCTGAGCTTTGATCTTCTCTTTGTAAGGGTTTATCCTGCGTTTTGCTCTTCTCTTTGTAAGGGTTTATCCTGTGTTTTGCTCTTCTCTTTGTAAGGGTTTATCCTGCGTTTTGCTCTTCTCTTTGTAAGGGTTTATCTCGCGTTTTGCTCTTCTCTTTGTAAGGGTTTATCTCGTGTTTTGCTCGTCTCTTTGTAAGGGTTTATCACGCGTTTTGCTCTTCTCTTTGTAAGGGTTTATCCTGCGCTTTGCTCTTCTCTTTGTAAGGGTTTATCCTGCGTTTTGCTCTTCTCTTTGCGGAGAAAAACTGCGATGCAGTCATATTTTAACTAAATATTTAATATATAGAGATGCTTAGGGGTTATGCTATGTTGCGTTAAATTAGGTTGGGTATTTAATATATTGTGTTCTTCGCGGCGGGCTTTCCATAATTCTTTGTTGTAGTTTCCATAATGTTGTTTCTAAAGTATTATATTATCATCGTATTTTGGTATATTTCATTGAGATTAACGTCACTTAGCTTCACTTCTTGGGTGTGTTCCACATAATTAACAAGTGCCGAAGGAAATAGCCTGATATCCCCTTACTCTTTGAGATTTTGACTGTGTGCATTTATGTTTGTGTATAGGTGTGAATTCAATCGAGCCTCGGGAGGGCACCAGATGATAGGAACCTTGGGGAACATTGTGTCAATGATAGAGAATTCTCCCTACGCTTCTCCCCCCCCCTTATGGTCAGCTTACATAATAGGTTTTAACAGCGCATCTGTGATTTACGATATTAATAGAAGATAAACTAATTAGACGTAGAACAAATAAGAAGTTATTGTTAATAGGTGATCTCAAAGATGTAAGTTACAGAATATCTTCCCCACCTTCTGCGGTCACTTGAGATAAAACTTCTTAAGGACCATTTTATTTACAAAATTAATCCGAAACCGACCAATCAGATATTGAACAGCTATTGTAAACATAGCCGCTTAAAAGATCGTCAATTTAATGCTTCAGCTTTTCAAATTCTTTTATTAAGCTCAATTTTCTTATTATATTTTACTTTTTTTAATAAATAATTTCCAAGACCACACTGGCTAGGTAGGATTATTCCAGCTAAAAAAAAAAAAATTATAAATAGGCAGATATTTTGATCGAAATATCTGCGAAAATAAAAATTATTTTTATTTTATAAATAAATAGAACTTATTTATAATAAAATAATAAAGTTATTTAAAGAATCATTTGACTAGCAGCTATTAATTTAACTTTAATTCTGGATGGAAGCTCCTCATTTTATTTATTTTTTATTTGGTTATTTTGAATTTATTGGGCGTTTTGTTTTTATTGCCATGTGGAGAGTTGAAGAGCTATGTTTTTATTCCCGTTTTTGGAGATAGTGTTATTTATTCTTGAGTATATAACCCACGCGAGTAACCTTAATATAAGTCATTAATTTGATAGTTTTGTGAATTTCTTTTATTGATTATTAGAGATTTTAATTTGATAGTTTTGTGAATTTCTTTTTTATTGATTATTAAAGAACTAGAACTTGAACCGGGCTCAGTGCAAAAAAATTAAGTATATAGTAAAAAATATGCGGGTAAAAGTACTAAGGACAAAATATAAGGCCTAAAAACCCAATTTAGTGTTTATTTTAATGGAGTTTTTGTTTTGATGGTCTTTTTTTGTTCTGTCCTTGGGAGCTTCATCAGTAATTTTTTTACTCTTTAGCATATTTACTTTTGCGCACTGAGGAGGGTCAAAATATCTGCATATACATCTTTCTTTTTCCACTGACTGGAATCATCCTCATTTTTTCTTCTTCACAATTTGTTTTCATTTTACTTGGTTAATTAGGCCCACACGATTGAATGCCTGGGTCATTTAGATATGATCTACTAATTAAAGACGTTAACCCTTCTAAAACCAATATGCAAATGTTTACGTTTCACAATTTTCTTTTTCCGACTTTTTTTTTAGTTCTTGATTATCCGGTTTCCGCGATCTCCAGTTTTATTTCCGAGATTCTTTAGCCGTTCGAATTGGATGTCTAGACGTGATGTCATCTCGAGTGGGAGGAAAAGGTGGACTAGCAGGCAGCCATCATTATCGCGTGTCCGCCCAACCACCAGGAAAATCTATTTAATAGTGGCCAACACGGAATAATGTATTTGAAATGTGTATCAGTTCCGCAAGAACAAAACACTTTATGTACACTATTCAAGTTTTGAGTTAGATACGTTGTATATTATCATCTACAAAGTGCGGCTGCCTATAATCAAACCGCAACATGCAGATTTTTGAAAGTTTGAGGGATTTTTTTTTTTTTTTCTATTGACCCAGCTTAATCAATGGTCAATATCTACCAAATCATATTTTTGAGTTAGGAATAAAGTGAATACACCATTTGATGCCTTTTTTTTTGCTGATTATTAATTTAATAATCATTTATATTGTTATTGAGTTTCAGCCCCCCCCCCCCCCTACATAGGCTATACCTAACCTAACCCAACCTAACCCTGAATTGACATATATATATGACATATATATTGACATATATACGAATGCTTATTATATTCGTAATCAGCATTAAAAAAGGCATCGAATGGTGTATTCACTTTAGTCCTAACTCAATAATATGATTTGGTAGATGTTAACCTAATCAATTGGTAAAGTCTCAAAATTGTCTGATATTTTCGGCACTTCCGTATTATCCAGAACACAATCGAGAAGTTTGCTATTTGTGTTTTGCTGATGACGGCCCTTGGACATAGGTTTGAAATATTCATTCAAATGTAGAATTACACTGTCTTGCGAAAGATTTCCTTACTGTTCTTCTTCTTGTTGATGTTTATACAAGTTTGCTTTGTTGAATCTGAGATAATTTGTTTTTCTCTCGTATTCGGTTACAGTTTGCCTAGTCTGAGTGAAATAAACTATGTTTTAGGTATATTTTCAATAAGTATTTAATATATAGAGGTATTTAGTTTAGGTTTGCTGTTTAATATAATGCGTTCTGGGTGGCCTGCGTTCCATAATTCTTTGTTGTAAGTAGAGGTGACCCTAAAGCTCGTGACAGAACCACGTGGTTTATGGTTTTCTCAGTGAGAATGAAAAAACAGGAACTTTGTCACATGGAAAAGAATGAATTTTGTCACATTTATGGTTTTTTTAATGGATGGTTATGTGTGTTGTTCGATTTATTTGATGTTTTTTCTCGGATTTCAACATCAAATTATGGATGTTTTATGGTTTTTGTCAGTGAGAATTTGAAAAACAGGAACTTTCTCACTTGGAAAACCATAAACCACGTGGTCCTGTCACGAGTAGCACCTGTGCTGTCGACCTCAATTCACCTATCGTGAATCAATAATTCCCCTTAGAAACAACAAATTAATTTCCCCTTTCTTGACAGATCAATCAATCAATGACATCATCTGTCAGACTTTAAAAATTTTCGCCTAGAAACATTTCTCCAGGAATAGATCCAAATCATTAATGTCTTTGCCTCGGGAACAGTTCTACTGGTCGAACTCCAAAGGATATTAATAACCAAAGGACATGGAAACAATTAGGCAAGAAACATCTTAGCGATGAATTGTTTTAGCGCGCGAAAAGGTTTCCTATTAATTTGAAATGCGTTAGCGCAGAGATGCCAATAACAAAGGAACACGCTGAATTTGCGTTTAGGGATTATTTGGGCGAAACCGTTTTAGACAGGTTATGGAACTATTTCGGCGAAACAAATAGAGACATTTTAAAAGAAGATTTTGAAGAGATTTTAGAAGAGAATTTAATGGTGAAACTCTGTGGTCGTTATAATACACAAGTTTCATTTGAACAGTGTTGTGAGGTCCTCTAACCCAACCCCAAAGGGTTCCAATCCTCCTACCCCAACCCCGAAGGAAGCCCCCGGACCTCAAAGGCCCCCAAGCTCCCAAAGGCCCTCCACCGGTCCCCAAATGTCCCCCAGGCCCCCAACTGCCCCCCGGACACTCAAAGGCCCCCAAGCTCCCAAAGGGCCACCGGCGCCCCAAAGGCCCTCCCTGTGCCCCAAATGCCATCCCCGGGCCCCCCAACGGCCCATCAAGTTCCCAAAGGACCAAAGGGGTCCCAAAGGCCCTCCACCGGTCCCCAACTGTCCCCCAGGCACCCAAAGACCCTCCCGGTACTCCAAAGGCCTACCCTGACACCCAAAGGCCCTCTCTGGACCCCACAGGCCCTCCACCCGTCCCCCACGGGCCCCCCGAGCTCCCCCCTGCCCACCGACCCCCAACGGCCCCCCCCCCCCTCCCACGCTCTCCCCGAGCCCCCGTCTTTCGTTGATGTGTATTGTCTGAAACCTATGATTTGGGATGTGTAGTTTGCTACTTCAGGCTTTTCTGAGCTAAGGTTTCCTAGTATTTCCTAGGTGAATGTTGTCTGAAACCAATAGTTTGGGATGAGTAGTTTGCTATTTCAGGCTTTTATGAGCTAGGTTTCTTAGCCTTTCGTTGGTGTGTGTTGAGTGAAACTTATGATTTGGGATATGTAGTTTGCTATTTTTGACTTTTCTGAGTTGGATTTCTTAGTCTTCCCTAGGAGTGTGGTGTCTGAAACCTATGATTTGGGATGTGTAGTTTGCTATTTTCAACTTTTATGAGCTGGATTTCTTAGCCTTTCATAGGTATGCTTTGTCAGAACATAATGATTTTGGATGTGTAGTTTGCTATTTCAGGCTTTTATGAGCTAAGATTTTCTAGTATTTCGTAGGTGAATGTTGTCTGAAACCAATAGTTTGGGATGAGTAGTTTGCTATTTTTGACTTTTCTGAGCTAGGTTTCTTAGTCTTTCGTTGGTGTGTGTTGACTGAATCCGATGATTTGGGTTTTGTTGTTTGCTATTTTTGACTTTTCTGAGCTGGATTTCTTAGTCTTTCATAGGTGTGTGTTGTATGAAACCTATGATTTGGGATGGGTGGATTGCTACTTTTGACTTTTCTGAGCTGGATTTCTTAGCCTTTCATAGGTGTTTGTTGTCTGAAACCTATAGTTTGGGATGACTAGTTTGCTATTTTTGAATTTTCTGACCTAGGTTTCTTAGGCTTTCATAGGTGAGTGTTGTCTGAAACCTATGATTTGGGATTTTTAATTTGCTATTTCAGACTTTTAATAACATGATTTCTTAGTCTTTCGTAGGTGTGTGGTGTCTGAAACCTATGATTTGGGATGTGTGGGATTGCTATTTTTTTGACTTTTCTGAGCTGGATTTCTTAGCCATTCGTAGGTGTGTGTTGACTGAAACCTATGATTTGGGATGGTTACTTTGCTATGTTAGACTTTTCTGATCTAGATTTCTTAGCCTATCATATGTGTGTCCTTTCAGAAAATTATTACTTGGGAGGTGTAGTTTGCTTTTTGGACTTTTCAGAGCTAGGATTCTTAGTCACTCATAGGTGTTTGTTGTCTGAAACTTCGAGTTTGGGATGAGTAGTTGGCTATTTCAGACTTTTCTGAGCTAAGGTTTCTTAGTATTTCGTAGGTGAATGCTGTCTGAAACTTATGATTTGGTTTATGTAAATTACTTTTTGGGGCTTTTCTGATTTTGATTTCTTAGTCTTTCATAGGTGTGTAGTGTCTGAAACCTACGATTTGGGATGTGTAGTTTGCTATTTTCGACTTTTCTGAGCTAGGTTTCTTAGCCTTTCATAGGTATGTGTTGTCAGAACTTTATGATTTGGGATGTGTAGTTTGCTATTTCAGGCTTTTCTGAGCTAAGGTTTTCTAGTATTTCGTAGGTGAATGTTGTCTGAAACCAATAGTTTGGGATGTGTAATTTGCTATTTCTTGACTTTTCATAACCGGATTTCTTAGTCTTTCGTAGTTGTGTGATGTCTGAAACCTATGATTTGGGATGTGTGGGTTGTTATTTCAGGCTTTTCTGAGTTGGATTTCTTAGTCTTTCATAGGTGTGTAGTGTCTGAAACCTATGATTTGGGGTGGGTGGATTGCTACTTTTGACTTTTCTGAGCTGGATTTCTTAACCTTTCATAGGTGTTTGTTGTCTGAAACATATAGTTTGGGATATGTAATTTGCTATTTCCGACTTTTCATAACCGGATTTCTTAGTCTTTCGTAGGTGTGTGGTGCTTGAAACCTATGATTTGGGATGTGTGGGTTGCTATTTTTTTTACTTTTCTGAGCTGGATTTCATAGCCATTCGTAGGTGTGTGTTGACTGAAACCTATGATTTGGGATGGTTAATTTGCTATTTTTGACTTTTCTGAGCTTGATTTCTTAGCCTATCATATGTGTGTCCTTTCAGAAAATTATGATTTGGGAGGTGTAGTTGGCTTTTTGGACTTTTTAGAGCTAGGATTCTTAGTCACTCATAGGTGTTTGTTGTCTGAAACTTCGAGTTTGAGATGAGTAGTTGGCTATTTCAGACTTTTCTGAGCTAAGGTTTCTTAGTATTTCCTAGGTGAATGCTGTCTGAAACGTATGATATGGGATATGTAAATTACTCTTTCGGTCTATTCTGAGTTGTATTTCTTAGTCTTTCATATGTGTGTAGTTTCTGAAACATATGATTTGGGATGTGTAGTTTGCTATTTTCGACTTTTCTGAGCTAGGTTTCTTAGCCTTTAATAGGTATGTGTTGTCAGAAAATTATGATTTGGGATGTGTAGTTTGCTATTTCAGGCTTTTCTGAGCTAAGGTTTTCTAGTATTTCGTAGGTGAATGTTGTCTGAAACCAATAGTTTGGGATGTGTAATTTGCTATTTACGACTTTTCATAACCGTATTTCTTAGTCTTTCGTAGGTTTGTGGTGTCTGAAACCTATGATTTGGGATGTGTTGTTTGATATTTAAGGCTTTTCTGAGTTGGATTTCTTAGTCTTTCATAGGTGTGTAGTGTCTGAAACCTATGATTTGGGGTGGGTGGATTGCTACTTTTGACTTTTCTGAGCTGGATTTCTTAGCCTTTCATAGGTGTTTGTTGTCTGAAACCTATAGTTTGGGATGACTAGTTTGTTATTTTTGACTTTTCTGAGCTAGGTTTCTTAGCCGTTCATAGGTGAGTGTTGTCTGAAACCTATGATTTGGGATATGTAATTTTCTATTTCTGACTTTTCATTACCGGATTTCTTAGTCTTTCGTAGGTGTGTGATGTCTGAAATCTATGATTTGGGGGTGTGGGGGTTGATATTTTTTGACTTTTCTGAGCAGGATTTCATAGCCATTCGTAGGTGTGTGTTGACTGAAACCTATGATTTGGGATGGTTAATTTGCTATTTTTGACTTTTCTAAGCTAGATTTCTTAGCCTTTCATAGGTGTGTCCTTTCAGAAAATTATGATTTGGGAAGCACACAAAAACCTACACATGCACACGAAAACTTACATGCACACAAAAACTTAAATGCACACAAAAACTTACACACACACACACACACACACACAAAACTTACACACACACACACACTAAAACACACACACACACACACAAAAACATACACACACACGAAAAATGACACACACACACACATACACACAAAAACTTACACATGAACACAAAAAAACTCACACACACACGCACAAAAACTTACACACACACACACACAAAAAACTAACACATACACACACGAAAACTGACACACACCCTACAAACCATACACACAAAAAAAAATACAAATGCACAAGAACACTTACACACACACACACACGAAAAAATTCACACACACGCCAAAACTTACACACACACACACACAAACACAAACATACACACACACACACACACAAAAACAAAAACATTCACACTAAAAATAACATGCAAACAAAAACTTAAATGAACACAAAAAATTAAAAACAAACACAAACACAAAAATTACACACACACACACACACGAAAACTCACACACACACACGCCAAAACTAACACACACACAAAAACATACACACACAAACAAATACAAAAAAACATACACATTAACAAAAAAAAAACTCAAACACACACACGCCAAAACTTACACACACACAAACACTTACACACACACACACACACACACATACACAAAAACTTACACATGAACACAAAGACTCACACACACACACGCACAGAAACTTACACACACACACACACACACACAAAAATTACACACACACACACGAAAACTTACACACACACGCCAAAACTTACACACACAAAAACACACAAACACACACACACACACAAAAAAATACACACACACACACACAAAACATACACAAAAAAAAAATAACACACACACACACACACACACACACACACACAAACTACAACACGCACAAAAAAAACATATATCCACACGCAAAAGCTTAGACACACAAAAACTTACACACACACACAAAAACTTACACACACGCATAAAAACTTACACACACACACAAAACTTACACACACACACACTAAAACTTACACACACACGCAAAAAATTACACACACACACAAAAACTTACACACACACACACACACACACACACAAAAAAACTTACACATTCACAATAAAACTTACACTCACTCAACAACTTATACACACACACATTAAAACATATACACACACTTAAAAACTTACACACACAAGATCTTAGACACTCAAAAACTCACACAAACACACACACACACAAAAACTCACACACACACTCAAAAACTAACACACACACACACACACAAAAACTTACACACACACAAACTTACACACACACACACACACACACAAAACTAACACACACACTCAAAAACTTACACACACACACAAACTTACACACACACACACACACACAAAAACTTACACACACACACACACACGAAAACTTACGCACACACACGAAAACTTACACACACACACAAAAACTTACACACACACACACTCCAAAAATTACACACGCACACACTAATACACACACACACACACACACACACACACAAAAACCAAACTCATATCGATAAAACAACCAATCAAAGAATCAATTAAATGCACACAAAAACTTACACACACGAGAAAAAAATTAAACTCACTCACTCTAACAAACCCGCACACACAAAAACTTACACACACACGAAAACTAACACACACACGCCAAAACTAACACACACACAAAAACTTACACACACACACACACACATACACACACACACAACACACACAAAAACAAACACAAAAATACAAACACACACCCACACACACACACACACACACAAAACACACATACACATACACACTTTCAGAAATAAACACACAAAAATAAAAACAAAAAAACACAAACAAACAGAAAAAAAAACACTCACAAAAATAAACAAATACAAACACAAACACAAACACAGACACACAGACAGACAAACACACACACACAAAAATACATACACACACACACACACACACACACACATGCACAGACACAGAGACAAACACACAGAGACACACACACACAGAGACACAAACACAGACACACCCACAGAGACACACATGTTCCTTTAGTACCTACGCAATTAGGCCTAAATGAAGATATTTATGTAGAGTTTCAACTAGCTATGGCTAAGTTTGCTAAAGACAAGATATTTTATAGCGAACAACCACAAACACAGAAAAAATTATCAATTTTCACATAGTAACTACACAATTAGACTATAAATGACGATATTTATGCAGAGTTTAAACTAGCTAGGGCTCGGATTGCTAAGGACCATCCATTTTAGTGTTAACATATAAACAATCAGAAAAAAATGTTCAATGTTCCTATAGTACCTACACAATTAGACTAAAATGAAGATATTTATGCAGAGTTTCAACTAGCTATGGCTAAGTTTTCTAAAGACAAGCTATTTTCTTGTGAAAACACACAAAATCAGAAAAAATTATCAATGTTCCTTTAGTACCTACTCAATTATACTAAAAATGTAGATATTTATGCAGAGTTTCAACTATCTATGGCTAAGTTTTCTAAACACAATCTATTTTCATGTAAAAAAACACAAAATAAAAAAAAAATTATCAATGTTCATTTAGTACAAACGCAATTAGACTAAAAATGAAGATATCTATGCAGAGTTTCAACTAGCTATGGCTAAGTTTGCTAAAGACAAGCTATTTTCTTGTGAAAACACACAAAATCAGAAAAATGATCAATGTTCCTTTAGTACCTACGCAATTAGACTAAAAATTAAGATATTTATGCAGAGTTTCAACTAGCTATGGCTAAGTTTGCTAAAGACAAGCTATTTTCTTGTGAAAACACACAAAATCAGAAAAAATGTTAAATGTTCCTTTAGTACATACTAAATTAGACTAAAAATGAAGATATTTATTCAGAGTTTCAACTAACTATGGCTAAGTTTATTAAAGACAAGATATTTTCTTGCGAAAACACACAAAATCAGAAAAAATTTTCAATGTTCCTCTAGTACCTACACAATTAGACTAAAAATGAAGATATTTATGCCGAGTTTCAACTAGCTATGGCTAAGTTTACTAAAGACAAGCTATTTTCTTGCGAAAACACACAAAATCAGAAAAAATGATCAATGTTCCTTTAGTACCTACGCAATTAGACTAAAAATGAAGATATCTATTCAGAGTTTCAACTAGCTATGGCTAAGTTTGGTAAAGACAAGCTATTTTCTTGCGAAAACACACAAAATCAGAAAAAAAATGTTCAATGTTCCTCTAGTACCTACGCAATTAGACTAAAAATGAAGATATTTATGCAGAGTTTCAACTAGCTATGGCTAAGTTTACTAAAGACAAGCTATTTTCTTGTGAAAACACACAAAATCAGAAAAAATGTTCAATGTTCCTTTAGTACCTACACAATTAGGCTTAAATGAAGATATTTATGCAGAGTTTCAACTAGCTATGGCTAAGTTTGCTAAAGACAAGCTATTTTCTCGCGAAAACACACAAAATCAGAAAAAAAATGTTCAATGTTCCTTTAGTACCTACACAATTAGGCTTAAATGAAGATATTTATGCAGAGTTTCAACTAGCTATAGCTAAGTTTGCTAAAGACAAGCTATTTTCTTGCGAAAACACACAAAATCAGAAAAAAAATGTTCAATGTTCCTCTAGTACCTACGCAATTAGACTGAAATGAAGATATTTATGCAGATTTTTAACTAGCTATGGCTAAGTTTGCTAAAGACAAGCTATTTTCTTGTGAAAACACACAAAATCAGAAAAAATGATCAATGTTCCTTTAGTACCTACGCAATTAGACTAAAAATGAAGATATTTATGCAGAGTTTCAACTAGCTATGGCTAAGTTTGCTAAAGACAAGCTATTTTCTTGTGAAAACACACAAAATCAGAAAAATGTTCAATGTTCCCTTAGTACCTATTCAATTAGAATAAAAATTAAGATATTTATAAAGAGTTTCAACTAGCTTTTGCTAAGTTTGCTGAATACAAACTATTTTCTTGCGAAAATACACAAAATCAGAAAAAATGTTAAATGTTCCATTAGTAAATACGCAATTGGGCTTAAATTTAAGTTATTTATGCACAGTTTCAACTAGCTATGGCTAAGTTTGCTAAAGACGAGCTATTTTCTTGTGAAAACACACAAAATCAGAAAAAATTATCAATGTTCCTTTAGTACTTACGCAATTAGACTAAAAATGAAGATATCTATGCAGAGTTTCAACTAGCTATGGCTAAGTTTGCTAAAGACAAGCTATTTTCATGCGAAAACACAAACAAAATCAGAAAAATGTTCAATGTCAAGAAAGAGCTTGTCTTGTCTTTGTCGCAAGAAAATCCATAGCTAGTTGAAACTCTGCATATATATCTTCATTTCAGTCTAATTGCGTAGGTACTAGAGGAACATTGAACATTTTTTTTTCTGATTTTGTGTGTTTTCGCAAGAAAATCTATAGCTAGTTGAAACTCTGCATAAATATCTTCATTTAAGCCTAATTGTGTAGGTACTAAAGGAACATTGAACATTTTTTCTGATTTTGTTTGTTTTCGCAAGAAAATAGCTTGTCTTTAGTAAACTTATTAATTTCTATTTGAAAATTTTCATAAATATATTAATTTTTATTATAATTGAGTAGTTACTAAAGTAACATTGAACATTTTTTCTGATTTTGTGTGTTTTCGCAATAAAATAGCTTGTCTTTACAAAACTTATCCATAGCTAGTTGAAACTGTGAATAGATATCTTCATTTTTAGTCTAATTGCGTAGGTACTAAAGGAACATTGAACATTTTTTCTGATTTTGTGTGTTTTCGCAAGAAAATAGCTTCTCATTATCAAACTTATCGATAGATAGTTGAAAATGGTCATAAATAACTACAATTTTATCATTATTGCGATGTTAATAAATTAACATTTTAAATTTTTTCTGATTTTGTGTGTTTTGACAAGAAAATAGCTTGTCTTTAGTAAACTTAGCCATAGATAGTTGAAACTGTTCATAGATATCCTCCTTTTTATTCGAATTTCTTAAGTACTAAATCACAATTTAAAATTTTTTCTGATTTTTTTTTATTTCGCAATAAAAAAGTTTGTATATAGCAAAATTAGAAAAGGATATTTTAAAATCTTAAAAAATCTCTTAATTTTTATTCTAATTGCGGAGATAATAAATTAAAATTTAATATTTTTTCTGATTTTATGTGTTTTCGCAAAAAAATATCTTGTCTTTAGCAAACTTAGCTATAGCTAGTTGAAACTTTGCATAGATATATTCATTTTTAGTCTAATTGCGTAGGTACTAAAGTAACATTGATCATTTTTTCTGATTTTGTGTGTTTTCACAAGAAAATCCATAGCTAGTTGAAACTCTGCATAAATATCTTCATTTAAGCCTAATTGCGTAGGTACTAGAGGAACATTGAACATTTTTTTTCTGAGTTTGTGTGTTTTCGCAAGAAAATAGCTTCTCTTTAGTAAACTTATCCATAGTTAGTTGAAAATCTGCATAAATATCTTCATTTTTAGTCTAATTGTGTTGGTACTAAAGGAACATTGAACATTTTTTCTGATTTTGTGTGTTTTCGCAAGAAAATCCATAGCTAGTTGAAACTCTGCATAAATATCTTCATTTAAGCCTAATTGCGTAGGTACTAAAGGAAGATGTGTGTCTCTGTGTGTGTGTCTCTGTGGGTGTGTCTCTGTGTTTGTGTCTCTGCGTGTGTGTGTCTCTGTGTGTTTGTCTCTGTGTCTGTGTATGTGTGTGTTTATGTATGTGTGTGTGTGTGTATGTGTGTGTGTGTCTATGTGTGTGTGTGTCTATGTGTGTGTGTGTATGTGTGTGTTTGTCTGTGTCTGTATGTTTTTATTTTTTTGTGTGTCTGTGTGTGTGTTTGTGTGTATGTGTGTGTGTGTGTTTGTGTTTGTGTGTGTGTGTGTGTCTGTGTCGTGTGTGTGTGTGTGTGTGTGTGTGTGTGTGTGTGTGTGTGTGTGTGTGTAAGTTTTTGTGTGTGTGTAAGTTTTTGCGTGTGTGTGTAAGTTTTCGTGTGTGTGTAAGTTTTTGCGTGTGTGTGTAAGTTTTCATGTGTGTGTGTGTTTAAGTTTTTGTTCGTGTGTGTAAGTTTTTTTGTGAATTTAAGTTTTTATGTGCTTTTAATTTTTCGTGTGCATATGTAGGTTTTTCTTTGTGTGTGTGTGTGTGTGTGTGTGTGTGTAATTTTTTGTGTGAGTGTTTGTTTTGGCGTGTGTGTGTTTGTATGTTTTTGTGTGTGTGAGTTAGTTTTGGTGTGTGTGTGTGTGTGTAAGTTTTTGTGTGTGTGTGTGTGTGTGTGTAAGTTTTTGTGTGTGTGTAAGTTTTTGCGTGTGGGTGTAAGTTTGTGTGTGTGTGTGTGTGTGTAAGTTTGTGTGTGTGTAAGTTTTTGTGTGTGTGTGTGTTAGTTTTTGAGTGTGTGTGTTAGTTTTTGTGTGTGTGTGTGTGTTAGTTTTTGTGTGTCTAAGCTTTTGTGTGTGTAAGTTTTGACGTGTGTGTGAAGTTTTCGTGTGTGTGTGTATAAGTTTTTGTGTGCATGTAAGTTTTCGTGTGCATGTGTAAGTTTTGTGTGTGTGTGTGTGTGTGTGTGTGTGTGTGTAAGTTTTTGTGTGTGTGTGTGTAAGTTTTGGCGTGTGTGTGTAAGTTTTCGTGTGTGTGTGTGTAGTTTTGTGTGTGTGTGTAAGTTTTTGTGCGTGTGTGTAAGTTTTTTTGTGTGTGTGTAAGTTTTTGTGTGTCTAAGCTTTTGTATGTTGATATAATTTTTTTGTGTTTGTTTGTTAGTTTGTGTGTGTGTGTGTGTGTGTGTGTGTGTGTGTAAGTTTTTGTGTGTGTAAGTTTTTTTTGTGTGTGTGTGTGTAATTGATTTATTTTTTGTGATTTTGTGTATGTGAGTTTTGTGTGTGTAATTTTTTGTGTGTGTGTGTATGTTTTCGTGTGTGTGTGTTTAATTTTTGTATGTGTGTGTGTGTGTGTGTGTGTTTTTGTGCGTGTGTGTGTGTGAGTTTTTGTGTTCATGTGTAAGTTTTTGTGTATGTCTGTGTGTGTGTGTGTAAGTTTTTGTGTGTGTGTAAGTTTTGGCGTTTGTGTGTGTGAGTTTTTTTGTGTTCTTGTGTTAGTTTTTGTTTTTGTGTTTGTGTGTGTGTGTGTAAGTTTTTGTGTGTGTGTAAGTTTTGGAGTGTGTGTGTGTGAGTTTTCGTGTGTGTGTGTGTGTGTGTAAGTTTTGTGTGTGTGTGTGTGTGTAAGTGTTTGTGTGCATGTAAGTTTTTGTGTGCATGTTAGTTTTGGTGTGAATGTGTTTGTTTTTTTGTGGGTGTGGGTTTGTAAGTGTTTTTGTGGTTGTGTTTGTGTGTCAGTTTGGGCGTTTGTTTGTAATTTTTCGTGTGTGTGTGTGTGTAAGTTTTCGTTTGCATGTTTAAGTTTTTGTGTGTGTAAGTTTTTGAGTGTGTGTGTAAGTTTTCGTGTGTGTGTGTGTAAGTTTTGTGAGTGTGTGTGTGTGTGAAATTTTTGTGTGTGTGTGTGTGAGTTTTTTTGTGTTCATGTGTTAGTTTTTGTTTTTTTTTTTGTGTGTTTTTTTTTTTTTGTGTGGTTTTTTTTTTTTTGTTGGTGTTTGTTTTTGTTTTTTCGTGTGTTTGTGTGTGTACTTTTTGTGTGTGTGTGTGTAAGTTTTTGTGTGCATTTAAGTTTTTGTGTGCATGTAAGTTTTGTGTGCATGTGTAGGTTTTTGTGTGCTTCCCAAATCATAATTTTGTGAAAGGACACACCTATGAAAGGCTAAGAAATCTAGCTTAGAAAAGTCAAAAATAGCAAATTAACCATCCCAAATTATAGGTTTTAGTCAACACACACCTACGAATGGCTATGAAATCCTGCTCAGAAAAGTCAAAAAATATCAACCCACACACCCCCAAATCATAGGTTTCAGACACCACACACCTATGAAAGACTAAGAAATCCGGTAATGAATAGTCAGAAATAGAAAATTACAAATCAAAAATCTTTGGTTTCAGACAACACTCACCTATGAACGGCTAAGAAACCTAGCTCAGAAAAGTCAAAAATAGCAAACTAGTCATCCCAAACTATATGTTTCAGACAACAAACACCTATGAAAGGCTAAGAAATCCAGCTCAGAAAAGTCAAAAGTAGCAATCCACCCACCCCAAATCATAGGTTTCAGACACTACACACCTATGAAAGACTAAGAAATCCAACTCAGAAAAGCCTGAAATAGCAAACCACACACCCCAAATCATAGGTTTCAGACAACACACACCTACGAAAGACTAAGAAATCCGGTTATGAAAAGTCGGAAATAGCAAATTACACATCCCAAACTATTGGTTTCAGACAACATTCACCAACGAAATACTAGAAAACCTTAGCTCAGAAAAGCCTGAAGTAGCAAACTACACATCCCAAATCATAATGTTCTGACAACACATACCTATGAAAGGCTAAGAAACCTAGCTCAGAAAAGTCGAAAATAGCAAACTACACATCCCAAATCATAGATTTCAGACACTACACACCTATGAAAGACTAAGAAATCCAACTCAGAATAGCCCGAAATATTAATTTACATATCCCAAATCATAAGTTTCAGACAGCATTCACCTACGAGATACTAAGAAACCTTAGCTCAGAAAATTCTGAAATAGCCAACTACTCATCTCAAACTCGAAGTTTCAGACAACAAACACCTATGCGTGACTAAGAATCCTAGCTCTGAAAAGTCCAAAAAGCCAACTACACCTCCCAAATCATAATTTTCTGAAAGCACACACATATGATAGGCTAAGAAATCTAGCTCAGAAAAGTCAAAAATAGCAAATTAACCATCCCAAATCATAGGTTTCAGTCAACACACACCTACGAATGGGTAAGAAATCCAGCTCAGAAAAGTCGAAAAAATAGCAACCCACACATCCCAAATCATAGGTTTCAGACACCACACACCTACGAAAGACTAAGAAATCCGGTTATGAAAAGTCAGAAATAGCAAATTACATATCCCAAACTATATGTTTCAGACAACAAACACCTATGAAAGGCTAAGAAATCCAGCTCAGAAAAGTCAAAAGTAGCAATCCACCCACCCCAAATCATAGGTTTCAGACACTACACACCTATGAAAGACTAAGAAATCCAACTCAGAAAAGCCTGAAATAACAACCCACACATCCCAAATCATAGGTTTCAGACACCACACACCTACGAAAGACTAAGAAATCCGGTTATGAAAAGTCGGAAATAGCAAATTACACATCCCAAACTATTGGTTTCAGACAACATTCACCTACGAAATACTAGAAAACATTAGCTCAGAAAAGCCTGAAATAGCAAACTACACATCCCAAATCATAATGTTCTGACAACACATACCTATGAAAGGCTAAGAAACCTAGCTCAGAAAAGTCGAAAATAGCAAACTACACATCCCATATCATAGGTTTCAGACACTACACACCTATGAAAGACTAAGAAATCCAACTCAGAAAAGCCCGAAATAGTAATTTACATAACCCAAATCATAAGTTTCAGACATCATTCACCTACGAAATACTAAGAAACCTTAGCTCAGAAAAGTTTGAAATAGCCAACTACTCATCCCAAACTCGAAGTTTCAGACAACAAACACCTATGAGTGACTAAGAATCCTAGCTCTGAAAAGTCCAAAAAGCAAACTACACCTCCCAAATCATAATTTTCTGAAAGGACACACATATGATAGGCTAAGAAATCTAGCTCAGAAAAGTCAAAAATAGCAAATTAACCATCCCAAATCATAGGTTTCAGTCAACACACACCTACGAATGGCTAAGAAATCCAGCTCAGAAAAGTCAAAAAAATAGCAATCCCACACATCCCAAATCATAGGTTTCAGACACCACACACCTACGAAAGACTAAGAAATCCTGTTATGAAAAGTCGGAAATAGCAAATTACATATCCCAAATCATAGGTTTCAGACAACACTCACCTATGAACGGCTAAGAAACCTAGCTCAGAAAAGTCAAACATAGAAAACTAGCCATCCCACACTATTGGTTTCAGACAACAATAACCTATGAAAGGCTAAGAAATCCAGCTCAAAAAAGTCAAAAGTAGCAATTCACCCATCCCAAATCATAGGTTTCATACAACACACACCTATGAAAGACTAAGAAATCCAGCTCAGAAAAGTCAAAAATAGCAAACTACATATCCCAAATCATCGGTTTCAGTCAACACACACCAACGAAAGACTAAGAAACCTAGCTCAGAAAAGTCAAAAATAGCAAACTATTCATTCCAAACTATTGGTTTCAGACAACATTCACCTACGAAATACTAGAAAACCTTAGCTCAGAAAAGACTGAAATAGCAAACTAGACAGCCCAAATCATACTGTTCAGACAACTCAGACCAAGGAAAGGCTAAGAAATCCAGCTCAGAAAAGTCGAAAATAGCAAACTACACATCCCAAATCATAGGTTTCAGACACCACACACCTATGAAAGACTAAGAAATCCAACTCAGAAAAGTCAAAAATAGCAAACTACATATCCCAAATCATAAGTTTCACTCAACACACACCAACGAAAGGCTAACAAACCTAGCTCAGAAAAGTCTTAAATAGCAAACTACTCATCCCAAACTATTGGTTTCAGACAACATTCACCTAGGAAATACTAGGAAACCTTAGCTCAGAAAAGCCTGAAGTAGCAAACTACACATCCCAAATCAGAGGTTTCAGACAACACCCATCAACGAAAGACGGGTGCTCGGGGAGAGCCTTTGAGGGTCTGTGGGTCCCTTGAGGGTCGGTGGTCCTTTGGGAGCTCGGGGGGACCTGTGGGGCCCGGGAGATTGGGCTGGGAGGGCCGGGGTTGGCATTGGGGGGGCGGGGTGGGCCTTTGGGGCGCCGGGAGGGCCTTTGGGTGCCTGGGGGACATTTGGGGACCGGTGGAGGGCCTTTGGGACCCCGTTGGTCCTTTGGGAGCTCGATGGGCCTTTTAGGGGCCCGGGGATGGCATTTGGGGCACTGGGTGGGCCTTTGGGGGCGCCGGTGGCCCTTTGGGAGCTTGGGGGGCCTTTGAGGTCCGGGGGCTTCCTTCGGGGTTGGGGTAGGAGGATTGGAACCCTTTGGGGTTGGGTTAGAGGACCTCACAACACTGTTCAAATGAAACTTGTGTATTATAACGACCACAGAGTTTCACCATTAAATTCTCTTCTAAAATCTCTTCAAAATCTTCTTTTAAAATGTCTCTATCTGTTTCGCCGAAATAGTTCCATAACCTGTCTAAAACGGTTTCGCCCAAATAATCCCTAAACGCAAATTCAGCGTGTTCCTTTGTTATTGGCATCTCTGCGCTAACACATTTCAAATTAATAGGAAACCTTTTCGCGCGCTAAAACAATTCATCGCTAAGATGTTTCTTGCCTAATTGTTTCCATGTCCTTTGGTTATTAATATCCTTTGGAGTTCGACCAGTAGAACTGTTCCCGAGGCAAAGACATTAATGATTTGGATCTATTCCTGGAGAAATGTTTCTAGGCGAAAATTTTTAAAGTCTGACAGATGATGTCATTGATTGATTGATCTGTCAAGAAAGGGGAAATTAATTTGTTGTTTCTAAGGGGAATTATTGATTCACGATAGGTGAATTGAGATCGACAGCACAGGTGCTACTCGTGACAGGACCACGTGGTTTATGGTTTTCCATGTGAGAAAGTTCCTGTTTTTCAAATTCTCACTGACAAAAACCATAAAACATCCATAATTTGATGTTGACATCCGAGAAAAACATCAAATAAATCGAACAACACACATAACCATCCATGAAAACAACCATAAATGTGACGAAATTCATGTTTTTCCATGTGACAAAGTTCCTGTTTTTTCATTCTCACTGAGAAAACCATAACCCACGTGGTTCTGTCACGAGCTTTAGGGTCACCTCTACTGTTGTAGTTTCCATAATTTTTCACTAAAGTATTATATTTTCATAATTTTTTTATGTATTTCATTATGATTAACCCAAATTCACTTCTTGAGTGTGTTCTGGATAATACGGAAGTGCCATATTTTCTATTAGATTTTTACCGATCAAAGGGGAAAAAGCGATTTTTGGCAATTTTCTATTACATATTTGTTTTCATCACGTCTGAGCTGAAACCCAAAGCCATAGCTATAAAATTCTAAGAGACTGTTCCAATTTTTCTTTGGGGGCCTAAAAGCCAAGAGTTCTACTAGGGACCAGGGACCCCAAGAACATAAAAAACTAATTTTGCAGGCTCTTAAAGAATATTATTCTTTTGACACAGCTTTTTATGAATCAAGGTCGAATGAAGCTGGGGCGTGGATTACTGAACAGCTTAAGTTACCGCTACTTGTGTCTTATAGCCACCACGATCAAGAATTAAAGTTTGGTTAATCATAATGAAATATACTAAATTATGGAAACTGCAACAAAGAATTATGGAAGGGGGTGTCCCAGACCGCATTATACTAAATACGATCTAAACTAACCTAACCAAAATACCAACTAAATAGTTAATTAAAATATAGCTGCAATATAGTTTCCCACCGAGCCAAAACTAATATTGTCTGGTATAAAGACCATAAAAAACGGTTATTGGCTCATGTTCGCGATACAAAATCACGAGAGAACTTGAGTATGGTGGCTTTAAGACAAAAGTACCAACTTATCTGATGAACAAATCTACCTCCAATTCCATTTAAGAGGGGAGAGATTGAAAAACATTAAGTTTAGGATTTTTCACTTTTCCAGGGGAGTTTTGGGGCTGATGTTAGGAGGAAAGGCTTCATCTCTCTCCACTGTTTCGCACATGTTCTATGTTTTGTGTGATCCAAAACAACATGTAAACTGAATTCCCATGGGGCTGCAGTGGTTTAACCCCAGCCCGGGACGGATCTCCCAGCATTTTTATGGGGGGGGCAGTAATGGTTCATATCCAGATAGTCTCAAGGCATGGGGTATATAATATTTTTTTCTCCACATTGTTATTTCTCCCCCCCCCCCAAACGACGCCCCTATCCCCAGCTTGGTAATACGGTACACAGAGTTCGAACCCCGTTGCATCAACACACTACAGGGCCGACGCAAGGACTCTAGTATTCGACAATCGTCATTAATCAAATATAGGCTATACATACATACATATATGAGCTAAAACAATATAATAAAGCAAAGGAAATAGATTTTTAAGTTAACCCCTCGGGCATTAACCCCTCGAACCCTATATAAGTTACTTCCAACGACACAACAGCTCATGGGCCCGTATAAAAGAATACTACTGCCATTACTGGCAACTCATTACAATTGTAAGCTGTGTAAAGCCAATGCTCCAGTGCTCAATCCTCATTCATCCTCCATTCAGGGATCCACTCTTTACTCCTCCTCATGATGCTTATATTTTATTGAAGTAATTTTTACATAACCTCTTACCCCCTTTCCATTTGGGACATCATACTTTCGTTTGGTCCCAGCTGGGTGGCCAAAAAGCACAACATTTGGCAGCCCATCAACCTTCTCAAAGAACGAAGACCCCATTAGGGCTTACCTATTGCTTCAAGCGAATCTCCTGGAGATAGAGATATTGTCTGACACTTGGATGGCCTACTTTAAGGTATTAAATAAAAAAACAAATTTTTTTAACTGAAACTAAGGAGCGACATTAAAACTTAAAACGAACAGAAATTATTCCGTATATGAAAGAGACTGTCCCCTCCTCAACGCCTCGCTCTTTACGCTAAAGTTTGACTCTGTCTCACAACTTTATTTTTTAAAACAATAAAAAACTTTAGCGTAAAGAGCGAGGCGCTGAGGAGGGGACAGCCCCCTTCATATACGGAATAATTTATGTTCGTTTCAAGTTTTAATGTCGCTCCTTACTTTCAGTTTAAAAAACTTGTTTTTTTTATTTAATTTCTGATCGTTTTTTAGTTAATGCAGCTTTTATTTTGGCTCACCGTCATTGAATAAGTAAACAAAATTTTTGAAGCAGAATTCGAAGTTACCGACTTCATCTCCCGATAATTTGTTTCGCAGTGGATCCTTCCTGGCATGGCCATCCCGAGCCTCTTTATGTTTGGAGCCGAACTTCGTAGATTTTACCGAATAGCTTCCTGATTTCTGCCGAATTTTCAACAGAAATCAGTTATTTTCCAAAATTTCTGCCAAAATTTTTGCCGTCGGCGAAGATTTTACCGAATGCCAAAAATTTTGGGGCGGTGTGCCCCTCAGAATGCCCCTGCTTCCTGGGCAGTCACTTTCTATCTAATCTTAACTTCTTTTGGCATAAAGCTGGGAGGAATTAGTTGCTCCAAGCTTTGTTACATCCACCTCGATCATCCTTACAGCGGTTGCCCATAAAGCTACAAAATACCTGGGACTACAAAATATATTATCAAAAGTGTAGTTTCTTAACTTTTGTTCTTCCAAGACAGGACACTTCAAGATTCTTGCCAAACATTGAACAATTTATAATGTCCATAGAATTGGTATTTTTTACGCAGCTATTTTTGAACGACTTCTGAAATACATGCGTATTTACGTGCCTGTGATAGTCCATACTGAGGACAAGCAACTACATAAAACTATAATTCATGATAGGCACGTCTCCAAGAATACCCCCAGCCTGCCCACATGCAATTTCTTAATACATTTTACCACATGGCATCTCTAGATGTATTATTTTTTGTATAATTTGCTTGCTTTATACTGTGTGGTTTAGTTTACTTCCTCCCCCCAGGGCCCCATACAAAACTCTTTGTGTACATGCCTTTTATAAATACTGTCACTTGGAAAGATACACAATCATTTTGAAATTGTCACAACTCAACACCCATTCAGTCATGTAAGGAATAAACAATTCGAATAAATAAATTAATTATGTTTATTTCAGGCGAACAAATGTAAATCTACACCTTCAGGGCATAGAAAAAATACCGTGCGATATTATTGGTCAGCTTACTTATCTCAAGAGGGTTCATTCGAGGGTTTGAATATGGTTGGCTATTGTTGAAATCTAATTATAATTATTTGTTTCTGTAATTTCGCTACCTGTCCGCTGCCTGCATCTTACTCTGAATGATAGTTGCAACTTGCAATACCGGCAAAAATTAGGTTTTTACTGGATGTTGTTGATTTGTCACAGTCCAAGCGGTGACGTAACTAAGGGAGGGCTTATGATTTTGACCCTCCCTAACCAGAACGGTGAAAAATGCCACGAAAGTATGTACTTTTATGTAACAGCTTAAAATGGCTCTTTTCATCCCCCTCCCACACCAAAAGTTTGAACTGTCCCTGAAACAAAATCCTGAATTCCTACAATAATCAGATGCAACCCTGCCATGGCTGGAAAGCAACCGTTAGCATCTTGTGGAAATTAGGACCAAAAATTGTCAAGATTTTGCCTGACGGGAAGGGTTACCAGGCTTTTTTGGAGGGGGGTCAGCGCCTTGTTAGTCAAAACAGCAGATAAAAGACATTGTATTGTTAGTATAGGGAGAAATATTGAAAACGTGTAAGATTCTAGGAAACGGTTTAAGGCTTCTCAGGAACACGTCTGGGGGGGGGGATGTAACTTCAAAATATGCGTAACCCAATTTTTTTATTCTACTGTAGATGACCTCGATCATCTAGACAGGGGCAAGCAATGTTTTCTGCTGAGCTGTAGTGCTAGAGGTGCCAATACCTGTTCTAGACCCGTTCAAGGGTCACTGCTATCTTGACTGAGGATTGGTACAAGGTCATGGTTTTTTTTTATTAGCTCACGAAGCTATGTTGTTTCTGAAAGATCTTAAGCCGAACCGGCCAGCCATGACAAAAAACCAACAAAGAGAAAAATCTCTAAAAAAAAAACAAACGAGACTGTGGCCAGTGGAGAGAAAAGGAAAACAACATAAACAAAACAACGCGTATATTTCGCCTGTATAAAAACAAGGCGTATTAAGAACGAAATAAAAAAAAAAAAAAAAAAAAAAGATAAAACTAAAAACCAATACACCCCCCACCAAAAAAAAAAACAACAAAAATGTACAATCGGCGCAAACTAATCCACGTAGGGAAAAGATGCTAAAATAGAGTTAATTCAGTGAGGACACCAGAGTAACTGAGGAAAAATAAAAAAAATGTAAATTAATTTAATTATTCAGTTGCGAAATAATCCTTTTGTTAGCTATTACTGAAGCAAATCGTTTTGGTCTAACAGGTAAAATAGTCCCCTGGTGATTATTTAAAATCTTTACTCCCTTATTGACAATTGATTCACTCTTTAGAAGGTTATCATAAATTGGGTCAATATTTAAATTACCCGTGTCCCTATTTATGGAAAGGTTAGCAAACATATGTTTTTTAATTTCTATGGCTTCCCTGGCCCATTGGGTGTACCCCTTATCATTAGAAATAGCCAAGGCTTCATCAAATTTTACAAAATGGTCTGGTTGAAGCCAAATATGCTCTGCTAAAGCTAAAAGATCTTAAGCCGAACCGGCCAGCCATGACAAAAAACCAACAAAGAGAAAAATCTCTAGCTTTAGCAGAGCATATTTGGCTTCAACCAGACCATTTTGTAAAATTTGATGAAGCCTTGGCTATTTCTAATGATAAGGGGTACACCCAATGGGCCAGGGAAGCCATAGAAATTAAAAAACATATGTTTGCTAACCTTTCCATAAATAGGGACACGGGTAATTTAAATATTGACCCAATTTATGATAACCTTCTAAAGAGTGAATCAATTGTCAATAAGGGAGTAAAGATTTTAAATAATCACCAGGGGACTATTTTACCTGTTAGACCAAAACGATTTGCTTCAGTAATAGCTAACAAAAGGATTATTTCGCAACTGAATAATTAAAGCAATTTACAGTTTTTTTATTTTTCCTCAGTTACTCTGGTGTCCTCACTTAAGTAACTATATTTTAGCATCTTTTCCCTACGTGGATTAGTTTGCGCCGATTGTACATTTTTGTTGTTTTTTTTTTTTTGGTGGTGGTTTTTTTGGTTTTTAGTTTTATCTTGTTTTTTTTTTTTTTTTTTGTTTGTGTGTCTTTCGTGCTGAAGACGCCTTGTTTGTATACAGGCGAAATATCCGCGTTGTTTTGTTTCTGTTGTTTTCCTTTTCTCTCAACTGGCCACAGTCTCGTTTTTTTTTTTTTTTTAGAGATTTTTCTCTTTGTTGG
>NC_142794.1:1115627-1150173 GCF_049724085.1 Artemia sp. Qi Xiang Cuo | reverse complement strand
ATATATATATACAACAATGTCTTTAAATCTGCACTTTAGATTTCTTCTTCTTCTTCGATGTACATATAGTTGTCGTGAACCACTAATTCCGGTAAATCATTTGGATTCACTGTATATTGATCTTGATTGACTGCAAAGTCAGGGTCACATTTTGTGCTGTATAATGTAACTTCACTCTTATCATATCTCTTTGTAAAGTCATTGATACTATTTAAATTCATTTTATAAAATTTACGTGTTTTAAATTGTCTATTGCACGCATTATCACAAACTGTGTTTTCAAGTGGTAAATCAAAATCGGTAACAGCCAAATAAAAATAACTAGGTTAATAGTCATAGTAGGCAGTGTTGTTAAAACGATGACGTAGAAACCAAATTGTCTTGTTACCCCAACAGTTGAATCGTAGACCAGATTCCTCTTCTCAGAATAATTTAAATCCACGACGATACCAATCTCGTAGAAATAAACTAAAATCACGGTTGGGATTCTTTCCAATCATAGCGGGGTAAGTATTCTCCCACTGATCACATTTATCATAGTGGCAATTGGAGCACAGGTGCCCTCTAGGATGAGAGTCAGACACCTCCTCAAGACATGAATTACATCCTTTAATTTGTACTGCATAGCCTTAATGTAATTTACAGGGATTATATAATTTGCATTTTTCACTATAGTCATCAATAATTGTACAATTCTCAAATTGAGTCCAACTGCCAAGAGTATACATGCACAATGGACATGTATAGAACACTTTCCGGTTTCCAATGTCATTGACTATCTCACAGCTAAAAGGAAACTGATCGTCCCTGCCGACGGATAAATTAAAGGTGGAGGAATGGGGAGAGGATTAACTTTGTAGCCTTGCCTCCGTAGAAGAAGGAACCATCTTCACTGAATCCATTGTTAACGATTACGAAAGTGTTTCCAGACTATGACTCTGCTTTGTCTCAATCAGCTTATCAGTAAATTGGTTATAACTGCATGAGTTATAACTCAAAATTTTCAAACAATAGTCTAATGGGGGAAAATCCGTCCTTATTATATTTTCAAGTGTTCTCTGATGAAAGAATATGTTGCGTTGAAGAGTTAACTCCAGAAAACCATCATCCAAAATCAAATGTTTTTCCATAAACACTAGATTTGATCTATTTCTCTCTTTCTTAAATTTATCCATTTTTCAATCTTTTCCCTCTGAATGCTGACTCTAGACTTACCCTGATTCTTTGGCCCGTAAACATACAAGAAAGGGAATATTTTTGATTTAGAAACAATTGTAAGGAATAATTACAACAACATTAATAATACTAAACATGTACAATTTGCGATAAAGTTTATTGTCTTCGTTATGTTTCAGCAATACATTTATAGCACATTGAAGTATATTCAAATATGATATATCAACTTTTGCAGCGAAATTTAATTTCTCCTCCATTTTAAATTTGCTCAAGGATATAACATAACTTGCATATACTTCATCCCATTCCAGACAAAGCCGTGATCCTCTCGTGATTTCCACCGCAATGTTTGGTGCTCTTGTATTATTACCATCAACTCCACTATCAACTTCTAAGAGGGTAAACATTCCACTCATCATCAGCACAAATATATATATTCAAATGAGTAAAGTGAAATTTTTCTTCTCACTCCTTTGAATTCTATTTAAAGACAAATAAAAAAACTATTACGAAAATTCTGTCCTCAAATACCCTCCGCTGTAAATGTGTAAACCGACTCGATGATTGGTCGAGAAGAAAACACTTGATTATGTTTATTAATCCATGGATCGAAACATTCGTAAGAAGTTTCACTGACTCTGGTCCTCGTTAGACTCAATAGACCTTAAAACATCCATGAAAGTGAGAAAAATACTGTTTTTCCATTCACACAAACATAAAACATACAACAGACATAGATTGATGATGACATCCATGAAAAACATCAATTAAATTGACCAACACTCATAACCGTCCAAGAAACATCCATAAAAGTGAGAAAATTCCTGTTTTTTCAAGTGAGAAAAATTCTGTTTTTTCATTCTCAGTGAGAAAACCACAACATAAATCATAGCAACTATTAAATACGTAACCTAACCTAGGTACCTTCCCCCCCCCTAAACCCCAAAAAACAATCGTATAAATATTGTAATTCATTGAGAAACCACGGCTTTGCAATCATTTATCTATAGCGGTCTCCTGCGAATAACCCGTTTGACGGGTCTCATGACTGGTTTCCTTGATACAGTCTATCGCGGTGCCCGCATAATACACCAGTACCTAATCGGTGAATATATTGGAATATTGAGGGTGAGGAGATTTCTCCTTGAAATTGGACCCTACCTTAGGAGCCAGGAGACAGCCTCTGGAGCCAGGGATGTCATATGGAAGAGGGCAAGAAAGAATTTTAAACGAACTGGGCAAAAAAGAGAAAACTCCCACTAGTTTCTAAAGTCGTGGTTTCAACAGTCCCCTTGCTGAAGAACCCTTATCTCTGGAGCCCTTCTTCCAAGAAAACTAGACAGTTTTTTCTCCCTAAAAAAAGTTAGGGTAGGATTTTCGAAGAATTACAATCATTGAATATAGGGACGATATTTAAGGAAAGGGGATTCTCCCTTAAGATGGGATCCTACCCTAGGAGCCAGAAGCCAGCCTCTGGAGTCAGGAATGCCACATGAAATAGGCCCGTAAATTTTAAACTAACTTTTCAAAACAGGAAGAACCCTTATTATTGTCTAAAATTTGGGTTTCAGTAGTCCCTTTTTAGTAGAATCCCTGTCTTTCCCCCCTTTCCCCCAAGAAAGACTGGAATGTTTTCTTCAAAGCATTGTCCTTCAAAAGCAAGGTAGGTCCTTCAAAGCATCACAATAATTAAATATATAGGGATATTGAGTAGAGGAGAGGTCCCCTTGAAATTGGATCCTGCCCTAAGACCCAGGATCCAGCTTATAGAGGCATGGATGCCATATAGAATAGGGTCAGTGAATTTCAACTAACCTAGAAGGAGACTTTTTATTATTTTTTTAAAATTGGGTTCCAACAGTCCCCTTTTAGAAGAATACTCGTTTCTGGCCCCTTCCTCCAAGAAAAGCTGGAATGTTTCCTCTGCCTGAAAATTGTTAGGGTAGGGTATTCAAAAAATTACAATAATTGAATTTATGGAGGATATTGAGGGGGAGGAGATTTCCCCTCGAGATTGGACCGAAGACGTGCTGAAAATTTTGAAAAGGTGTGTAATAAAATACAATTTTTCCGATCATTCTTTCTTCATAGGAGAAACACACTACCTTCTCCATCTCCACTTGAGGACCAGACTTCTGTCCGACTAATATTATATAAAGTCAAATGGTAGCCTTGTTGCACCTACACTGCCCAGAATAACGTCTCTCTTTAGGAGAATTTTATAGTTTTCTTCCCTTAGTTGATAACGGAGGCAAATTGAACATTTATATTTACTTTTACAAAAAGTTCATAGCCCTTGTATTTTCTAAAAGCAGGTGTTAACGTTCAATGGACTTCATAGTTCTGAAAATCGTATTGAAAAAAAAATAGGGAGATCCGTATTTTTCACAAAATGGATAGCCATGAACGAGTTCATTTTTGTTATTTTCATGTTAGTTCCTATCTAGCCACCAGTCGTGGAACATAGAGAAAAGGGTCGTTCCTAGAACAGAAATTACATAACTAGAGCCTTTTTAAGTAGCAAGGGAGATCGCACCTGGGCAAAATAGGGTAAATTGCAATTTTGCCAGAACAAGAACTACATTTCTATCCAGCAAAAAATCCACTTTCGTCATTCTAGACTTGTCTGTACCAAGTTTTGGATGTTGGAAATCACTGTAATATGTTTTTACTCCCTGCATATATCAGGTCCTATCTAAGAAAGTATAGTAGATAGAAACATTCTGACTACATCATTGAACTCGCCGTGATGGAATCAAGTAGTCCCAATCTAAGAAAATATGGGGGGGGGAGGGCAAAATAAATTTTTAAAATATGAGGGGGGTAATTTCGTTTCGTATTTTTTCAATGAAAATGGCATGTAAGGGGTACTTATCAATTAAAATATGAAAAAGAGCAATTTTCGAAATCTAGATGGATCAACAGAAACATCTGAGAAGGGAAGCAAGGGCTTTCCTTCCGTTAAATTTTCAAATGCTGTCAGGAAAACACTTTTTAAACTCTACTAGAAAAAGGGGAGGCTTCAGGTACACGAGAACTCTCTACATAATTAAGGTATCTCTAGATACTTTGAACATGAACAAAAACTAAATTGAAAATAGTCATTTTGCAAATGAAAGTTAAGAGTGACGTTCCAACTTTTAACCACCACTGACGTCCACGTTTGGGTAATAATACAGTGAATAAGCAACTGTTTGTATTGGTTGTATTTGCAAATACTTTTAGAAAATATTGTTTCAACTTAATCGTAAAAAGCTGGGCTTGAGCTGGGAAAAACTTTTAACGAACACAAGTTTCTTATACGTAGGGGGCTACCCCCTCTCAATCCCTCATTCGTTACGCTAAAATTTAGCTTGTATACATCTGAATGCGTTAGCAATGAATGCCTTGACATTAGAGCAATGTAACAGCAATATTGAATTTATTATTTCAGCTTAAAGAATGAAAAGACTTATTTAGTTGTATTTACTTTAAGATTGTTTCGGTTAAATGTTTTCAAAGACTAGCTGATAAATAAAACTGTCAACTGACAACTGTCTATATTTGTTAATTGTCAAAAGCTCTCAAGAAAGCACTTGTCAAACATTAGCAAGAAGACAAATACACCACATTCAAGAGACACACAGAGACAGTCTCCAAAACGGGTCTTGCAGGCCTCCCAAGAAGAATAAAAAAGGGCATACAATGCACTTTGTGTTCGGAGAGAAAGGATTGAGAACCCCCCTTTGAACATATTCTGAGGACCTCTCCAGTCAATTTAAAGCAAAAATTGTGTTTATCCCTAATATTTAAGGTTTTTCTTCTATTTTGATCAAAAATAATAAGAGATTAATGTACGAATCGTCTCTAATATGCTAATGAAAGAACTGACGTGCCTCTTTCTCTCCACATTTATTGGCCATATATCCGTTTTTACAGATAAATATAGTTCAGTTTATTGTCCAATTTAGAATACAATTATGTTGCTTCCCGGGGCTGTTCGACGGCATCTTGCCCTTTAGAAAAAAGTGGGGGGGGGATTCATCAAAATTGAAAAAAAGGTTGCATATGTTAGCTAGATGAAGGAGTGGAAGAACAGTATAGAGCACGGAATCCAGGGACATGCCTGCGCCCTTCCAGAGCTTCGTAAATTTGACAAAAAAAAAAAAAATGAGACAGAAACAGTGTTGCATCTTAAGGTGACAAATGCTGCTGTGTTGCTGTGTTAATTCTCGGAAAAATTTCATAGCTAATGAAAAATTTAATTTGCATTTCAAATTTTACTCGAAATTTTTACCGTCTTAAAACGCATATTTAATTCATAGCAAAAATCAATCCATTTGTCCATTAATTTAATTTTTTAAATATGCCCTGTTTGCCCCTGTTACATTTCCTCCATCGATGTAAGCCACAAAGAGACGACCTACAGCCTTAGCAGGCCGTTTGCAATTTTATTTTATGTTATTTAGATTACAAACTTTGTCTTTAAAAACAAATCATGCGCATTAGAGCGCTAAGGTGAATCAGATTTCCTACACTATAGGAGCCAGGAGCCACCCAAGAGGGCAAGAAAATTTTAAACTAACTGTGTAAATAAGGGAGAACTACCGTTATTTGCTAAAATTGGGTTTGAACAGTCCCCTTTTCAAAGAATCTTCATCTCAAACCCCTCCCCCCAAGAAATACAGGAACCTTTTATGCCTGAAAAGTGTTGTGGTGGTTTTTTCAAAGGATTACAATCATTGAATAAATGTAGCATATTGATGGAGGAGGAGATGCCCCCTCGAAAACAGATTCCACCCTAGGAGCCAGGAGCAAGCCTCTAGAGCCAGGGATGTCAGATGGCAAAGAGTCAGGGAATTATAAACTAACAGTGTAAAAAAGGGAGAATTACCATTATTTTCTAGGACTGGGGTTTCAACAGTCCCATTTTAGAAGAATCTTAGCCTCAGGCCCCTCTCCCCCAAGAAAGACTGGATTTTATTCTGCCTGAAAAATCTAGGGGTATGGCGTTTGAAAAATTATAATCGCTACTGGTGCATTATGCGGGCACCCCGAAGAAGTCAAGTTTGGTTAATGCTAATGAAATAAAATAAAATAGGATGAATATATAATAGTTAGTAATAGGATGAATATATAATAGAAACAAATTTGGGCTATATATTTGCACATTAGGGGGGGGAATAAATCAGAGCAACTATTAAATACGTAACCTAACCTAGGTACCTTCCCCCCTAAACCCCAAAAAACAATCGTATAAATATTGTAATTCATTGAGAAACCACGGCTTTGCAATCATTTATCTATAGCGGTCTCTTGCGAATAGCCCGTTTGACGGGTCTCATGACTGGTTTCCTTGATACAGTCTATCGCGGTGCCCGCATAATACACCAGTACCTAATCGGTGAATATATTGGAATATTGAGGGTGAGGAGATTTCTCCTTGAAATTGGACCCTACCTTAGGAGCCAGGAGCCAGCCTCTGGAGCCAGGGATGTCATATGGAAGAGGGCAAGAAAGAATTTTAAACGAACTGGGCAAAAAAGAGAAAACTCCCACTAGTTTCTAAATTCGTGGTTTCAACAGACCCCTTGCTGAAAAACCCTTATCCCTGGAGCCCTTCTTCCAAGAAAACTAGACAGTTTTTTCTCCCTAAAAAAAGTTAGGGTAGGATTTTCGAAGAATTACAATCATTGAATATAGGGGCAATATTTAAGGAAAGGGGATTCTCCCTTAAGATGGGATCCTACCCTAGGAGCCAGAAGCCAGCCTCTGGAGTCAGGAATGCCACATGAAATAGGCCCGTAAATTTTAAACTAACTTTTCAAAACAGGAAGAACCCTTATTATTGTCTAAAATTTGGGTTTCAGTAGTCCCTTTTTAGTAGAATCCCTGTTTTTCCCCCCTTTCCCCCAAGAAAGACTGGAATGTTTTCTTCAAAGCATTGTCCTTCAAAAGCAGGGTAGTTCCTTCGAAGCATCACAATAATTAAATATATAGGGATAATGATTAGGAGGAGAGGTCCCCTTGAAATTGGATCCTGCCCTAAGAGCCAGGATCCAGCTTATAGAGCCATGGATGCCATATAGAATAGGGTAAGTGGATTTCAACTAACCTAGAAGGAGACTTTTTATTATTTTTTTAAATTGGGTTCCAACAGTCCCCTTTTAGAAGAATACTCGTTTCTGGCCCCTTCCTCCAAGAAAAGCTGGAATGTTTCCTCTGCCTGAAAATTGTTAGGGTAGGGTATTCAAAAAATTACAATAATTGAATTTATGGAGGATATTGAGGGGGAGGAGATTTCCCCTCGAGATTGGACCGAAGACGTGCTGAAAAATTTGAAAAGGAGTGTAATAAAAATACAATTTTTCCGATCATTCTTTCTCCATAGGAGAAACACACAACCTTCTCCACTTGAGGACCAGACTTCTGTCCGACTAATATTATATAAAGTCAAATGGTAGCCTTGTTGCACCTACACTGCCCAGAATAACGTCTCTCTTTAGGAGAATTTTATAGTTTTCTTCCCTTAGTTGATAACGGAGGCAAATTGAACATTTATATTTACTTTTACAAAAAGTTCATAGCCCTTGTATTTTCTAAAAGCAGGTGTTAACGTTCAATGGACTTCATAGTTCGTTAATCCCAGTGTTCTATGGATAACTGAGTAGGACGGAAACTGGGGCCCCAACTATGAATTACCTAGTCCCCAAGTTTGGCTTTTATAACCAATATTTGACTAAATAAACCCTCGCCTAGAAAACACAGAGCTGCTAGAGATTAATAGGAAAAATGCTGACCCCCCAAGATTGGACCAAAGAGACAAACGTGATAATTTGAAAAAGTTCTGCCCAAACTGTACTTTCTTACGTTTTTTATCCCCTAAATGAAAAGCTATCTCCTAAATAAAATACAAAATTAATTCCTCTTGCAGCGAAAATTTTTGCAGAACAGACCTTGAATATCAATTATTCTCTGAAGTGACCCATGAAATATTGTCTTTCCCCTTAATCTTAATATTATGCGGTTTTCTTTTTCTCTCACAAGTTATGTTGGCAGTAAATTATTTGGCAACACAGAATTGGCAATGTTCCCTTTTTCTATTTTTCATTACCCCATTTTTTAAAGATTTATTATCCTTCTGCTTTTGTTTTTCAAGTTCGATTCTTATTTTCCCGCTTTGTTGCTGGGAAACAAAACAGGGTTGTAAAAGCGTCATATATAGCTAAACTAGTTGGAATAAAACAAATAATTAAATTGGCAGTCATGAAACAGTTCGTGGTAACGAACTGTGTAAGGAGCGACCCGGCTCAAAACTAAATGAAAATCTAAAAAACGAAATTTTGATAGCAAAAGATATATCAAAGAATTGGCTTATTATGCTGATTTCAAATGTATAAGTTTCATTAAGTTTAGTCTTACTCATTAAAGGCTACGAGCCTGAGAAAAATTGCCTGATTTTTGAAAAAAGAGGAATATACCCCCAAAATGTCATAGAATCTTGATGAACATCACACCATGAGGTTCAGCGTATCAAAAAACCCTAATGTAGAGGTTTCTACCTTCTATCTGCAAAAATGTGGAATTTTCCAATTTTTTTTCTGCCAGAAGAAAGATCACGGATGCGTATTTATTTTTTTTTTTTTCCAGGGACGATCGTATTAACCCAGTTGTCCTAGAATTTCGTGAGAGGGCTCATTCGAACAGAAATTAATAGTTATTGTACCAATTTTTAGTCACCAAAGAGATTAGAGGGTAAGTCGGCCCCCGCCCCCGTCCCTTTTTTCCCAAAATCGTCCGATTAAAATTTTTCCCAGGGATGATCGTATTGACCCAGTTGTCCTAGAATTTCTTGAGAGGGCTCCTTCGAACAGAAATTAATAGTTCTTGTACTAATTTTTAGTGACCAAAGAGATTGGAGGGTAAGTAGGCCCCCTCCCCCGTCCCGTTTTTACCAAAAACGTCCGATTAAAATTTTGAGATATTCATTTTTTTCATCATAAGTGAAATGACTGATATCTATGCTTTTGGATGTAAACTAACCCTCCCCCCTCCTTCACAGACCCAGGAGAAAGGTCTTTAAGTTATAAAATTTCCCCTTTTTTTATGCATATGTATTTATTATTGAGAACAATGCATACATTTTCGTATGAGGGGGGGGGACAAATTTTCTGCAGGGGGTTTTTCCACGTGAGAATTTCCCATGGGGAGGGAAGTTGCCGGGGGGTGAACTTGTCAGGGGATATTATACACTTGGGGAATTTGCCAGAATTCCTAAACAAAATTATTTTTATGTCTTTTCCGTCTCAATTTTACGCGTGGAGTTGTTAAAGGTAATTGTCAAGAGTAATTTTTTACCGGGATTGAATTGTCTAGAGAATATTTCCGTAGAGAGGGGGATTTCTCCATAGAGGTGGGCCAGATTTCCTGGCATTATTTAGAAAAAGTATTAAAAATCAAATAAAAAAACTAGTTTTTCAACTGAAAGTAAGGAGCAACATTAAAACGAACAGAAATTATTAAGTATAAGAAGAGGATTGCTCCATCCTCAACACCTCGCTCTTTAAGCTAGAGTTTGAATTTTGTCTCAATTCTTTAAAAACGACTCCTGAAATACAATTAGTCGTTTAATTAGGTCGTTTAATTAGAACAATAAGGAGCTTTTTTAAAAGTACTAAAAACATTAGCGTAAAGAGCGAGGTGTTGAGGAGGGGCAATACCTTTTATATAAATAGCAAATATATACCCTTCATATATGTAATAATTTCTGTTCATTTTAAGTGTTAATGTTGCTTTTTATTTTCAGTTGAAAAAACTTGCTTTTTTACTTAATACATTATATGTCCAACAGCGTTCATAGGATAATCCAAGGGAAAGCTCTTTGTTGTTTCTTTTCAATTTTTTGCAATGAGAATATAAAAAAGCCATTTTTCAAAAACCTACAAAAAAAATGTTTTTTCAAAATCTATAGGTAGGGGAGACAATATTGTTGTTTTTTCAACTTTTTAATGGAAATATAAAAAAAAGCCATTTTTCAATGAAAATCCTAACAAACTTTGAGATCTAGGGAGGATAGACATAAATCTTCAGAGAGTAAAATTACCCTAGTGTTGCCAACATATCCGACGGCACCCGTAGGATAATTCAAGGGGAGCTGTTTGTTGCTTGTTGTTTTTTTCTATTTTTTCATTTTGTTTTTCAATGAATATATCAAGAAAAGCCATTTTTAGAAAAACTTTTAAAAACTATTTTACAAAATTGATAGGGGGAGGGGAGGTTTTTTTCCTTTCAATGAAAATACCCCCAAAAAAATCATTTTTCGGTTAAAATACCTAAAAAGGGTGTTTTTTTAATCTAAGGGGGGACAAAGTTGTCCTCCCCCTTAGTGTTGCCAAGTATCCATCGGCACCCAAAGGTTAATCTAAGGGGAAGCTGCCCGAGAATATTAAAAACAATTCGTCACCGGAACGCCAAAAGGTCATATCCAACATTTTTATGACTTCTGAGATAATTGCCAAATATCATTTGACAAGCTGATCTCAATGGCAACATCAGTAGAGACACCTAGATCAGGGGGATCAAGGTGTGATTGAACATACATTACCCTGTTGATCCTCTCTTTGAGAAAAGCTTGGCAAACGGTTTTTGGCAATTATCTCAGAAGTCTGAAAATGTCAGATACAACCTTTAGGCGTTATAGCGACGTTATTACAGCGTAACTAACTAACATTAATTGAACTGCTAGCTAACAAAAGTACCTAACATTAATTAAACTTCTATGTTAATTGAAAAACTGATATCTTATTCTTTTCATTATATGACTTTTTTCGCAAAGACTTTTCTTGTTAGAAATCCCGAAAACTCAGCCCTAAGAAAACTTTTCAGAAATATTTGGAAACTATTGACAGTTGCACCAGCTGCGGGGTGGGGGTACATTTTCCCCTCTAGATTTCCCCCAACATTTCGAAAAAACAAATTTATGCCCCTAGATTTTAAAAAATACAACCCCCATCCATAAAACTGAAATTTATGTTTTAGCTTCACCACCCACACGTCCACACAGACTTAGTTTTAGAGGACGGATGATTATTTTTTTTCTTGGATGGGTTGGATGTCCCAAAAGCCTACAAACACAACACCACCAATTAATTGGAAAGGATAGAAAGACAATCACCATCCTAGACATTGAGAAATGCTTTTTTTATGTTTGGATTGCAAAAAATCGTAAACACTGAATTTCCCCCCACCCCCTTAGGTTTAAAAAGTTTTTATTTTAATCCTTTTCCCCCTCATTTTCGAGATTTGGCTCCCCTGTACAAACCCTCAAACATCTCGAATTTTCCTTTGGGTGACTAGTCTTAGGAATGATAGGATATTTATTTAAAAAAATTAGCTATAGCAATCCCGGAAGGGTGAAATCCATATTTCAAAAGCATAGTCAAAAACAAAAGTCCAAAACATTTTGACAGAAGTCAAAAAACAAAACTAAAAAACATAGTCAAAAACAAAATTCAAAAACATAGGCAAAGACAAAAACAAAAAAAAACTGGTCAGCTGGAAAAAAACGAAACAAAAAACAATTGGACATAAAAAAGGGTTGTACAAACCCTTACATTGTCTGAGTATTCCTAAGGAAAGTAGTCTCGGGTTTGGGAATCCCCCTACCTCCTCTGCGTTCAGGAACGTTTAGTCCTACATTTTATAACAGCCCGATTTCAGTATCATCAGAGGGGGCACCAGCTTTAATAAGTCATTTACACCAGGAGGCACTTGCCAAAGGTGGCGAAACTGTGCCAAGTGTTCAGGGACTGTACCAAGCGTGGGGGGATTCTCTGGCACACAAAGCGCTCAAAGATATACACCGGGTGGTGTAAAGTGGGCAACCCCTCAATATCCTCTTCACATTTCTACTTTTTCGTGCTTTCCCTTTCGATGAACAGCAAACAGAACTTCATGTTTACGGTCTGCCAAATGTCTTCTAGAAAGATTTTTAATTAATGCTTTCTTGTCCAGATACATTAATTATGATCATCCGTTAAGTGCTTTAAACATAAAAATTCTTTCGAATATTATTTATGCCAAAGTCATAAATGAGAATTATATAGACCGAACCAGACTAGCAATTTTTTGTAAACATTCAGATTAACACTAAAAAGAAAATAAGAGGAAAAACTAATATTTTCTTTCGGATGTATACTTTTTTATTATTAAACTAAAAGATTTCATTAGAAGTGACATTAACGAATCGACTTTAAGAATAAGACTTATTTTTAATATTTGCTTTTCGTGTGACACTACAAGGTTGCTAAGATGGCTTGCTCTGCCACCAAGGGGGCACCCGCTTTCGGAAACCATATACACCAGGGGGTGCGCGTCTAGCGTGGCACGTTAGAAAAGGCGCAAAGCATGCAGGAAGCAGTGCCAGGCGTAGTGGAACCGTGCGGCACAAGTGGCGTTCTGAGATGTACATCAGGTGACGGAAAGTGGGCACCCCCTCGTCTGCCGTAGGTTCCAATCAGCCATTTAATATTTCATGCAGCCCAAATTTCTGAAAAAATCACATTTTGGTTATCATCTTTTACAAACATCAATGAGGCTTTCTTCATAGGCCTACTCGTTCAATTGTAACACTACGGTGGCTGCATATGCATACATGGATACGTGCATAAAGATGGATAAAATGGGAAATTTCTTCTGGGAAAATTGGCAAAAATAAATTTTCAACCTTTTCTTAAGCTTCCTCCGTTTAAAAAAAATCATCCGATGCGCAATAGGCTTTATTCCTGTCTGCGCCTATAATATGTAGGCTTATAAGAGTATCTTCGTGGATAAGGAAGCATCAGGAAAGTTTTTCCCTATATAGAGGAGTCTTTAAAAAAAAAAACAAAAAAAAAACAGACTTTCGAGCACAAAAGTCCTGATTGTCACACAATTTCGTAAGCGATTATTTTTCAAAATTTACTTGGGGTGGGTCCTTTTTGCCAGTGTTATGGGAAAATACCCTTTACATCCCGCCACATACATTAGGTATGCAGAAGTGCTTTGGGAAAAACTTTTCGCGTGGACTGGCCAGAATATTCGTATATTGAGGGAAGGACTAGTCCTGTCCTTAGTAGGGGCTTATTTAGCATCAGATATCCATATTTTTGTGGACAGTAGGTATTTTTATAAAAAAAAAGAAAATTCCCAGGAGAGTTCTCAGGCACATGTATGTATAAACATCTTAGGGGAATTGTCAGTGTTTCATTAAAACTTACTGTTTTTGAATTTTTTAAATAAAATTTTACGTTGAAATAAAATTTTACAAATATCCGATTTTGAATTAGAATGCAATCCTACATCTAGTCCCCACTAAAAAAAAATATTCTAAGACTGCTGAGCCTATGGACAGATTTATTGGGAAAAGACAAGCTTATGGTGACAAAATTACCTACCAAATATACACAACAAGCTTTGACTATATTACTCAAATCACAATAACTTAAGAAAAACAATACGGCAACGACAATACCATGAGCCCTCCTCCCCATTCTTCAACTGTAAAAAATATGAGAAAGGTAGAAAATCTATGAGAAAATTAAATAAAAACCTTTTCTTGCGGTTTAACGTTCCCTATAGAAAAGGTAAGAAATTGAGGAGGAAATCTACAGAGTAGGGGTGCCAACTAGGAGGGGGGAAAGAGAGAAAACACACACTAAATCTTTGAAAAAAGTGGTATTGCCATTGAAAAAAAAAATCGAAAAGACTAAAATACCCCCCTCCTACATTTTAAAAAATACATTTTTTATCTTCATTTAAAAAAAATACCTCTCCCCCCTACTTCCTCATAAATTAGCGCCCGTGCTACAAAGTTAAAATTTTTGAAAGGACCGAACCTAAAGACACGCTCAGCATGCGTGCCCAAAACTTTCTTTTTTTAAAACTTCGTTTTGTTTTAACTACAGGCTTCTTTTATAATGCGAATTTGGTTTCCCTGCCTAAGTATAGGCCTAAGGTCTAATAATACAGACCTAAACAAAGTCAGGTTTTCATTAATCGATCACCTTGGATGACAGAGACGCCTTCCCTAAATGGCAAATACATGATTAATAGTATACGCCTAGTGATAAAATTGGCCAATCAATGCTCAAAAGAAACCCCCAGATCTTCCAAAAAGGTCTACCAACCTACATGGTTTTTTATTTCTATATTTTTCTCAGAAATTTTATCAGAGTTGTTCAAATGGCGTAAATTGTGTGGGAAGGGCAGAGGTGTTGAGCAGAGTAATATTTAGTCAAGTTGGAATGTACTTGGAAATAAACTTGAAATGAAATATAAATGTTAAAATACCTCCTATTTAAAACAAAGATACACACCAAATTTTTAGCATTTACAATGTAGCATTCACGAACATTGTTCAGACTTGACAAAAGAATGTTTTTATTTTTTCTTTGGGGGGGGGGGGGGGAGTGCATTGCAAAAAACTTTAAGAAACGCATCAATAATTGATTTATATTCATTTTTGCTACGTTTTTACGGGTTCCATTGTAACTGAACCCCCGTTTAACTGAACACCAAGCAACTGAACCCCTGTAACTGAACCACCGTGTAACTGGACCACCGTGCAACTGAACCCCCGTATAACCGAACCCCCGCGCAACTGAACCCCCGTCCAACTGAACCCTCGTGCAACTGAACCCACGTGCTACTGAACCCTCATGTAACTGTACCCCCTTTAACTGAATCCTCGTGCAACTCAACCCCATTTAAGTGAACCCCCCTGTAACTGAGCCCCCGTGTAACTGAACCCCCGTGCAAATGAACCTCCTTGCAACTGAAACCCCGTGCAACTGAACCCTCGTGCTACTGAACCCTCATGCAAGTGAACCCCCTTTAACTGAAGCCTCGTGCAACTCAACCCACGTGCAACTCAACCCCACTTAACTAAACCCCCGTGTAACTGAACCCCATGTAACAGTAACTGAGTGTAACCATGTAACTGTGTGTTAACAGAACACAACTGATGAGCGAAAAGTGATGAAAGAGAGGGGTAATACCGAACTCTCAGCAACCATTCTTGGGAGACATCTGACAGTTTATAAATGACCATGGAATTCCTGTGTTGTTTTAAAGTCACTTTTCTGTGAATAGGCAGCGTGGCGGCAGAGTGCACCTGACGACGATAACTCCCATCAGTCCAGTTTTTGTCAGGAAAAAATTACTCAGGGATAATTTATTGCTCCCGCTAGCATTATGTGCTTCTAGGTCCGGGCCTAGGGACCTAGTGGTAAATCCAGACCTGAGCGTGCACATATTTCCTTTTGGTGAATTGACTTTCCCTTTAAGCACTCTCTGAAAGTTCCAACTTAATACACGAATCCCTTTTTGAGATATGTCATTTTGAAAATCTGTATGCACATAGTGTCTTTTGATTTAGTTCAAGTTCCACCTCAACTATCTCATTCTGTCAAATTTTCAACTTGATATGCGTAGCCTTAATAGTGCTAGTTTAATAGTAGCAGAGGTCGTAGCCTAGTAGGAGCAGTAGAAGTAATAATAGTGTTGAATTAGTAGTGGTAATAGCAGTATTAATAGCAGTATTAGCATGTAGATGCCCTAGAAGTTTCATCTTGATACGCTAAGCTGTTCCAAAAGAAATAGCTGATACACCTGTATCAGCAATCCGTATGTTATTGCAAGTTACCAATTATTAAAATTTAAGGTTTTTATAGAAGGGATGATCGTAAAAACTTTGAAGGAGGCTCATTCGATTGGGAATTGAAAGTTCAAGTTCAATTTTGAAGAATCAAAGGTAATCACAGGACAATCAGCCTTTCCCTATTAACTGACCCCCCCCCAAAATACATCCGATTAAAATAAAAATAAACATTTGGTTCAAAAAAGTCTGAAGATCAAATAACCATGCCTTTGGGGTTAAGAATCCCACCAGCAGCATCTTGGGTAAGTACTGCAAGTTAAGCTAGTTGCTCATTGCTAATACACTAGGTTTTTGTAGAAAAAAATTTGTATGAACTTTAGTGGGGGGGGGGGGCATTCGATTGGAAATCAAAACTTCCAGTGCACTTTTTCAGAGTTGAATGTGATTGGAGGGCTTCCACCCCACCCTATTTTCCCCCCAAATACATCCGATCTAAATTTTGGGACGGCCATTTTATTTAAAACAATTTAAAGGTTAAATAACTATACTATAGTTAAATAACTATGGTTCATAACCCTATTGTGTTTTACCCAATGTAAGCACGGTGGTTGAGTTGCACGAGGGTTCAGTTGCACGGTGGTTCAGTTACACAAGGGTTTAGTTGCACGGTGGTTCAGTTACACGAGGGTTCAGTTGCACGGTGGTTTAGTTCCAAGGGGGTTTAGTCCCAGGGGGGCCCAGTTAAATGGGGTTGAGTTGCACGGGGGTTTAGTTACACGAGGGTTTAGTTAAATGGGGTTCAGTCGCCCGGTGGTTCAGTTGCACGGGGGTTCAGTTACAGAATGGTTCAGTTCCAGGGGTTAAGTTGCTTGGGGTTCAGTTACACGCACACAGTTTTACGAGTCAGACAAAAATTTCGGGGGGGGGGTCTTCAAACCCGTTACCCCCAGGATATGGCATTGGTGGAGGGCAAGGCACTGTAATCCAAATTTATGATTTTTTACTATTGGGTCCCGCCCCCCTAAAACAAAATTTTTTGCATAGGTGCCTGGCCCAAAGATCTTGCAGACAAATCCTATCAATCCAAAAGAATCGATGATCTTGCATAGCATTCGCCCAGATAAAAGAAAAGGACTCTATTTTAGAACCGCAAAATTTTAGTTTAAAATAAATGACATCTACATAGTTACTTAAACTATATGTTATCGGTCTTTGATGTGGCTTTTTACCTGGACAATGGCAAAAAAATTGCATGATTCCTCACAAGTTGAACCTTCTCAAAAGTATAATTTCGCTCTGTCAAGAGGTCACACACCGTCAGTCGTAAATCCCCATCCTATTAAGCTGCCTTCTACGAGGCCTTCCAGGCCGTTTTACGTTTGAGTAGAAGAAGGAAAGGATTTCACTTGAAATTAGGCCCAAATAACCCCTTTTAGAAATTCGATTATGTTTGCCCGTTGTTTGGGCAAAGCCCTGGAGTAGGACCATGAGTAATTTGAGAATGTGACTACTTCTCAGCCCCACCCAGTAGAAAGAAAGGGAAAAAAGTAGATATATCATACGATCAAAAAGTTCATGGTAACGAACTGTAAGTAAGAAGTATAATGCGGCTCAATAGTAACCAAAAGTCTAGGAAACAAAACTGAATTTTGATGCTGATTCAAAATATACAGAAATCATTAAGTTTAAGGTTACTCATCAAAGGCTAAAAGCCTGAGAAAATTTGCTCAATTTTTGGAAAAGGGGAGAAACACTCCCAAAAGTAGTCATAATGAAAACCACATCATTAGACTAAGCGTATTAAAGAACACTACTGATGAGGTTTCAAGTTCCTATGTACAAAAAGGTGGAATTTTGCATTTTTTGCCAGAAGAAAGATTACGGATGCATGTTTATTTGGCTTTTTTTGTATGTTTTCTCCAGGGGTGAATGTATCGAACCAATATACCGGAAGAAGGCTCAGATGATCGTAAATCAAAAGTCCTAATGCTCTTTTTAAGTGACCTTGGAAGGAAGGGAGGCAGCTAGCCCTCTTCCCACGACCCTTTTTTCTCCAATGTCGTCCGATCAAAAGTTTGAAATAACCATTTGGTTCAGCAAAGTTGAAAGATTTAACAACTATGCCTTTGGGAATAATATGATTTCCTGCAGCCCCTGGGGAAAGAGCTGCAAATCACAAAATTTACCCATTTTTTACATATAAACTTTTTAGCGAGGATGAAACTGTCTGGAGGGAATTTCAAGGGGAGAAGGTATTTTACGTGGGAGGAGTTCCATGAAGTTCGTCACTGGGACTTCACGGAGGAGTTTCCAGTGAGGGGAGAGAACTTTTCATGAAGAAGGAGCCTAATTTGCCGGCATTGTTTGAAAAAACAATCAGAAACTAAATAAAAAAAAAAAAAATATTTTTTCAACAAAGGCGAGCAACTTCAGAAAGAAAAAAAAAAATTCAAAATAGGGTCATAAACAGAAACAATATCCAAGGTTCTCAGACATAAGCATCAGTAAGACCATTTATTTGAGATTAATTTAAAAGCTTTTCCCACAAAACAAGTTTTTAAAGAAAAGTGAAGAGCTACATTAAACCAAACATGAGCAGAAATAGAGTCAAATATTTTTCAACCGTAAAAATATCATAAATCATCTTCAACAAATAAATGAAACATCAAACTAACAGAAATTACAATAAATAACCCAGTCAAAGTCAAAACGAGCAAAAATAACATGAGTAAGATTAAAATCCCCTAAAATCCCCCATGCCTTCTCAAGAACAGGACCTAATTTGTACTTTACTAAAAAAAAAAAAAAAAAAAAAAAAAAAAAGACCATGGATTGTCAGTTTAATATACATAATTATACTGATATTTAATCCTTAAACTTTTTAATATTTTTTATTTATTTAAGTAAAAAAATGAAACAATTTAAAATGCATTTTGTTTGTATAATCATTTTTAATAAACAGGTTTTATTACTATTTATTAACTCATAAATTTTCATTTATCTCTCTAATTAGAGAATAGAACAAGTCTAAAATGCATCTCCCTTCCCAAAATAATTTATCTGATTGTTTATTGATTGTTTGTTTAAATTAAATTTTTATTTAAAATTAGTTCTTCACTGTTGAAGTTTAACTATTTATACTTTTCACATATTTAATTGAAAACAATCTGAAGAGTTTTATCATAGGATTGTTATTATATTCATAGGAATTTTAAGGAAAAGAGAATTTTTCCAATTTCTGGAGGGAAGGGGCTTATTCATAACCCCCGACTAGATTTCGCATTAATAAAAAAGGCTATCAGTTTAGTAGTCCCACTCTCGTGCAGGAAATTCTATAAAATTTTGGAAACAACTTTTGAAAAATACTAAAATACTTACTTGTAACATTCTTAAATGCGGACCATTAAACTTTATCCCCCCCCTCCTCAGTCCATGTGAACAAATATAGAGCCTAAATTATATATACTCAATGAATTTTCTTTTCTCCCCGCCACTTGTTTACCATTTGCCTTTAAATTAACAAGAAGAAAAGAGTCGCGCTAATGAAAAATCTTTGAGTGTATATAATTTTTGCTCCAAATTTGACCATCAGGAGGGGGGAGGAGGTAAACTTTAGCAGTCCACATCAATGAATTATATTTTCCTCAATTTTATAGTGTTTCCTTGTGGAGAGCGAAAGTACTAACCTGGTATGTCTTTTTTATGTGTTATTTCATAGGCACCATGATTCAATCCAAGTCTCACCCACGCTTTAATTGACGTTACGACAAAAGGGTAGGAATTGGATAGAAAAAAAAAATAGGCTACAATTCAATTTCCCATTCAATGTTCGGTAAATTTTTCGCAGATCATATTATTGACTTACAAATAAAGTAAACATACCACTCGATGCCATTTTGTATGCTCTTTCCAAATAAAATAATCATTTTTGTTGGAATTGAGTTTACCCCCCCCCCCCCCTATATATACCAATTCAGGGTATATATTTGCACATTAGGGGGATGAGGGTAAAGTTTAAACTTACCTCCCATTTACATCAGAAATAAAATTTACCCCCCCTCCCCTAATCTGCAAATAAATACCCTGAATTGGTATATATAGGGTTGGGGGTAAAATTCATTTCCAACAAAAATGATTATTATATTTGGAAAGAGCATAAAAAAGGCATCGAGTGGTATGTTTACTTTATTCGTAAGTCAATTGATTTGCGAAAAATTTACCCAATGTTCCCTCTAAATATAATAATTAACGTCGTCATGATTGCATCTCCGCCCCCCCCCCCTCTTCCTCACGCATTGGGGACAGATTATTGCCCTCGGATCTTTAAAAAATAAATTCGTTTTTTTGCCGATTGGCTTTATTTTGTATTATGAACCAACTGTTGGTAAGATACAAGCAAACAGGATAATGGCAAATCCAGAATATCAATAAGTATTTTTTATATAGCCTGGGGTTATATTTGGCTCGGTTAGGGAAAGGAAGTTGGGGCACAATTGCGACGACAGTGATTATTATATTGAGAAAGAGCAATGAATGGGGAATGAGCTGATGTTGCAAAAAATGAGCAATGAATGCTATATTTTTTTTTATTTGATTACTGCCCTATAAGTAATCTTAACCTTAGATTTTAATAAATTATTTGAAAGTTCGACTATTGGAACGGTTCATTTTTTCAATTCATTTATTTCACAAGGTCTGCCGTAGAAAAAACAAAGATACAACTGCGTTATACCCACTCTTTTATAATCTCAAACTCAAGACGCGTTGAAGAAACCCGTTTCTACGGCATGATTCAACACACTGCTGTTGATGTATAGCGTGGTTGAATTGCATATACGATATTTAAAGTGTTGTTTTTTGTTGTTGTTTTTTTGGGGGGGGGGGAGGTACCTAGGTTAGGTTACGTATTTAATATATGCTATGCTTTGCCCCCACCCTAATGTGCAAATATATAGCCCAAATGGTAAAGTTCTACCAAATAATATTATTTAGTTAGGAATAAAGTGAATACACCATTCGATGCCTTTTTTATTCTGATTACGAATATAATAATAATTTCTATCGGAAATGAATTTCAGCCCCCCCCCCCTATATACCTAACCTAACCCTAAATTGGCATATATAGGGGGGGGGGCTGAAATTCATTTCCGATAGAAATGATTATTATATTCGTAATCAGCATAAAAAAAGGCATCGAATGGTGTATTCATTTTTGTCCTAACTCAATAATATGATTTGGTAGAACTTTACCGCCCAAATTTGTTTCTAACCTATTCTATATTCATCCTATTTTATTTCATTAGCACTAACCAAACTAGCAGTAGCCTATATAAAAGTGGTTATAAAGCAGAAATACCAAAAAAAAATAAAAAACGACAAAATTGCCCCCCCCCCCACTAGATTATGAAAAATGGATTTTAACTCCATCCCTAAAAATATCATAATCTGTCACCGCTTATCAGCAAAATCTTTCATGTAGGCTAGAACTGAATCTAGCCAATAAGGGGGAGCGGAATTGTGACAGCAACGCATTATATTTTAGACCCTGTTAAGTGGGGAATAGAATGACACTATTCTTTAGTTATTAGTGTTCTGTTTAGAAGAGGCCAAGCACAAGACACATCGCACTCTCAAAATTCACTAGGCTACAGTATGCCTAACCATTCAATAATGTTAAAACCATAAATTTGTTATTTCTTTCCTTTAGATATCAATTTTAAGATCTTGGCCCTATCCGACGGGTTAGTTTTAATTTATTTTTAAAGCGGGGAAGCCTTTTTTTCTAGGGATATTTTAACAACCCCTAAAAATATATCATCGAAATCAAAATTATTTTCATTACAAGCAAATATAAGCAAAATAAGCTCACCTCACGTTTATCATAAAAAAAAATTCAGAGTATCCATTTTTGTACATTCCTTCACTACAATCTTTAATGCTATTTAATTAAATATTAAACAAACAGTTAATTAATTATTTTAAATAATAGAAAACTCGATTCATCAAACAGGAAGTAATAGACTGAAATTCAGACAAGAAACTGAGCTATAATAAAAATCGAGTCGGCATTCTATGCCTGTTATGACGGGAAAACGCTTCAACAGCGCATGCCTACAATAATCGCTTTTTTCTCTCTTTTTTTTGAAACCGTCTTAGTAACAAAGGAGCAGAGTTGCCACGGGTAGTACTAAAGTACTACTTTTAGTACTTTACTGATCAAAGTAGTACTTCTTGAATATTTTCTATAAAAGCAGTACTTTTTCAATACTTTTTGTCAAAAATAGTACTTTAGACCGAAAAGGGCAATTTTACAAGCATATTAGAAATGATAACCAACAATGATAACCAAGATAACCAACTAGATTTTTTTTTATTGTTAAATTTCAATAAAAACCGATCTTAATAAATCCAGCTTCTTAAAAAGACCCAAAAAATCATTTTTAATGCTCCCTTCCAGTTTAATTTTTTAGAGTGGCTTGGTCTCAGTCTCACTTCCTCCAGCCATAAATTTGCATGGCTCCAACATAAAGATTTGAGGAATTCTGAGTGACAGAATTTTTGTTTTGTTTTTATTTTATCAAACAAAAAATATTTCAATCATTGTTTTCAGTTCCTATACGAAACATCAGTTATTTTACATAAAATGCCTTTTTTCCGTTTGTAATTTGAATCATAACTCTCCCAACCAAAAGAAAGCTGACAAAAACCATAAAAACAGACATAAATGTGAGAAAGATCCTGTTTTTCAAATTCTCACTGACAAAAACCATAAAACATCCTTAATTTGATGTTGACAACCATGAAAAACATCAAATAAATTGACCAACACACATAACCATCCATGAAAACAGACATAAAAGTGAGAAAATTCCTGTTTTTCCAAGTGAGAAAATTCCTGTTTTTCAAATTCTCAGTGAGAAAACCATAAACCACGTGGTCCTGTCACGACTGGTACCCCCCTTTCTACTTGCCTCTGATTCTTCTTGATACTCGCTTTCAAGATAGTCACTGGAGGTGACACCATGATTGGGTGATTCTCGGGGGAATTTTGGGTATTCGGGGAACAACATTTTTTATCGGGGAAACATATAGATTTTCGGGGAAATCGCCGAAAATTCGGGGATAGTGGAAGCCCTGACTACAGAGTACAACCTCAGCGTTTACTATGCCTGTTATGACGGGAAAACGCTTCAGTAAAACGGTTTTTAGTAAAAAATAAGGAGTCTATCTCAAAGATAGAGCTAAAGAGGCAATTATTTTTTTTAATTTTAGACATGAAAGTGAGTAGAGATAAGAGCAAAGAACGACATTTAAACAAACAAGATTTACCACAAATACGGGTAGTGTTGTTACCCCTCAGACTTCTTTCTCTTTTTCTGAAACCATCCTAGTAAAGTAGGAATTTATCTGAAAGATAGAGTTAAAGATTTAATTATTTTTAGAAATAAAATTAAAGAGCAACACTAAAACATAATAAGAACACAAATTATTCTGTATATGAGAAGACCCTTTTCCTTATGTTAAATAATTTTATGATAAAATCTACTGCTAAATAATTTTGATATACAACTGTAAAATTGCTTTAAAATTTGACTTGGTGAACTTGGGTAACTGCTGTTTTACTGAAATTAAGAAAAACTATGGGTTACCATTTATTAAAAAGAGTGAATTTAGAGTGTAAAAACAGCAGAAATTTCTAGGAATCAAAATATGAAACCTAAAAAAATAGAAAATACTGCGGATAATGAAATCAAATTCAAAACAAATAGAAATTACATTAAATTCGGTTAGTGCTGCCAACCCTCTAACAGTGGTGTATTTTTTTTAAATCCTGGAAGGGGGAGAATTTGGAGTCAATTTTTCAAAATCAAGTGAAAATGACAGTAAAATCTTAAAAAATAAACCCATTTGGTACCATAATTGTTCTATTAAGTACTATAAAGGTATTTTATATAAAAATATTAAGGTAAATGTGTACTAAATTTAATATGTAATATGTTAATGTAAATTTAAAAATGTATAGCCTATGTACTATAAAGGTAAATATACACTAAACAAAACTGATCTGTTTCTGTTGATGCTTGAATTGTGCAGGTTTATCTTAGCTTTGACAAGATTTTGGGATAACCTAAATTTCAGCTGGGGGATGCAAACTAAGGTTTGGGGATGGGGGAAAGCAGAGGCCATTGAGAGGCATTTGCCCCCCCCCCCTACTCCATATTAAATTACTCCCCGGTCCTAAAAAATTTTCTATGTTTTTTGAAAACGGCTTAAACACAGGAGTCTATCTAAAAGACAGAGTTACAAAGTCAATGTTTTTTTTTTCTAGAAACAGAAATGAGTTTAAATAAAAGTAAAGAGCAACATTAAATCAAAAAGAAATTACTCCTTATGTGAAAGGGTTTGCCCACTGTGTAATTTTATGACTAAATCAACTGCTATATGTATTATGATTTTATTAGATAACTGTAAACTTACTTTAGAATTTGACTAATTAATCTGGTGTGCTTGCAACAATTCACCCTGTTAATTACTTTTTAATTAAAATTTAAAAACGAAGTTTCTGCATGAATTTCAAAGAGTGAAATAAGAGTTTAAAAATAGCAGAAATACTACAAATGAAAAATTAAAACCTAAACTGAGATTACAATCAATTATGAAGCCAAATTTTTTAAAATTACTTTAAACACGGGTAGTGCTATTTAGTCCGCGAAGCCACGCCGGTAACCGGCAGTGCGCCACTGAAAATCTTATAGCACACCGCCACCGAATAAGCTTCAGTGCGCCGACGCCAATACGGTCGGTGGTGGCGCGCAACGGAATTCTAAGCGCCGAATTATTTTTTGAGATTACTGAGAGGCAAATATAGTGCAAAATCTACTATTTAACAGTAATTGTAAAAATTTTGAATCCTCTCAAAATGTTTTTGAATCTACTCTTAAATTGTAGACTTAAGACTATCATTCATTTGTTTCTGTCCTCTTTGCTACAATGCAATATTTTCTAATTAAAATGAGTTTTGACTAGCCATGATTTTCCTCGAATACCTTATTTATAAATATTTTAGTATATGCAAAAATGCAGCTATTCTTCAAAGGCCTTCTAGAAAAATTCAAATTTAAAATAGCAATGAATTCCTTAAAAGATTTTGTGATTTGTTTGCTGATGATCTGCTTCCTATGTTATCAAGATATGAACAATGCAGGTCCCTAGAACGGCGTTTGCCTACAAGTTGGAATGTGGCATATAGTATGACGCAAAGTATTTTTCAATACAAAGGTTCTTTGGCAAGTGTTTTGTGTAAAATTGGGAAACCTGACCATGTTGTAGATCATGAGGAATATGAACTAACGTGTGACCTTTGCTTTCTACTCCCAAAATTTTCTACTGCAATCGAGGACAGAAGAAGGCAGACAGCAGAAGTAGAGATGACCCTAAAGGTCCGAACAGTACCATGTGGTATATGGTTTTCTCACTGAGAATGAAAAAACAGAATTTTTCTCACTTGAAAAAACATGAATTTTCTCACTTTTATGGATATTTCTTGGATGATTATAAGTGTTGGTCAATTTACTTGATGTTTTTCATGGATGTCAACATCAATTCATGTCTGGTTTATTGTTTTTGTCAGTGAGAATGGAAAAAAAGGAACTTTCTCACTTTAATGGATGTCAACAGCAATTTATGTCTGTTTTATGGTTTTTGTCAGTGAGAATGAAAAAACGTGAATTTTCTAACATTCATGGATGTCAACATCATTTTATGTCTGTTTTATGGTTTTTGTCAGTGAGAATGAAAAAACAGGAATTTTCTCACTTTTATGGATGTTTCTTGGACGGTATGTGTGTTGGTCAATTTATTTGACGTTTTTCATGGATGTCAACATCAATTTATGTTTGTTTTATGGTTTTTGTCAGTGAGAATGAAAAAACAGGAATTTTCTCACTTTTATGGATGTTTCTTGGACGGTTATGTGTTGGTCAATTTATTTGAGGTTTTTATGGATGTCAACATCAATTTATGTCTGTTTTATGGTTTTTGTCAGTGAGAATGAAAAGACAGGAATTTTTTCACTTTGATGGATGTTTTCTGGATGGTTATGAGTGTTGGTCAATTTATTTGTTGTTTTTCTTGGATGGCAACATCAATTTATGTCTGTTTTATGGTTTTTGTCAATTGATTACATAATATCTCCGAAAAGATAGCACTACCCACTAATTTCCTATCTTATGCTCTATAAACAAGGGCTTTCTCACTCCAGGAACTATATTCAAGCTTTAGTTTTTGGGGTTTAGGAGGAAAAAAGGTACCTTGGTTAGTTTAGGTTATGTATTTATTATATGCTATGCTTTATCCCCACCCTCCTAATGTGCCAATATACAGCCAAAATTTGTTTCTAAACTATTTTATTTTTATCCTATTTTGTTTTATTTCACTAGCATTAACCAAACTTAACTTCTCGCATGTTCCCCAGATATTAGAACAGAACCTTTTTTCCTGCATTGCTTTAGTATAAGTGTGACATCCTTTTCACTAATAAATATCCATAAATTTTTTAAGGGCTATAGGATATATGTTATGAAAATTTAATCGATTATTATTGTTGTTGCTGGTTTGTCTGTGAGTCCAGGCAATTTTATTCTCATATGGTAGTCCAAAAGCTCAGCTGCCCTTGCCTGAGACTATAGGAAGGCAGACCTTAAGTTACTTGTTCACCGGCAAATCCAGGCAACTTGTTGGGTCAACCAATTTTGAATGAATTTTGTGGTAGTGTAACTGTCTGAGCTTATAAACTGGGTTGCCTGTCTAAGACTTTAGACAGGTAGACCCTATGCCACTTGAATACACACAAGGACAGGTATCTTTTCAGTCAACCAATTTTCAATTAATTTTGTTTTAGTGTAACTGTCTTGAGTTATAGATTGGGTTTTCTGACTGAGGACTGCAAGTCCAGGTGACTTAGTGGTCATGTTAATCCTAAAACTAGGTCAAAATGCCTTATACTCTAGGTAGACAGGCCTACTTGGAAAGTCTACATGAATGACAATAGAGATGACTAAGATTTTTGAGCTGACTCACAACAGACAATGTCTATGGAACTTGCTGATGAAGAAGCATCCTAAGCCTAATTTTCCTGGCCACATAAATTCTCAGGTAGGTTGACTAAGTTTTAGGATTGATATGTGACCACCAAGTTGCCTGAACTGCAATTGGAACTATGAAAGGCCATCTGTATGACTTAGTTGTTTTCTCTATGTATCACTGGGGTAATGTAATTTCTTTTGTATGACATTTTAGTGGATCATATATTCAATAAGAAAACCAAAAGCATTCTGTATAACTTTATTCATGTTTCTCTATAATAATTTGATGTTTAAAAAGTCATACAGAAGACTTTATATCATTCTCCATGTTTAAAGGAAACACAATATTGCCTATTGTTTTGATTTTATAGTGCTTTGTATATAAGAGTAAATGGCAATATTTGTTGCTTAGGGTATAAAGAAGCAATGACTTTAATAGGCCTAGTCAAACAGTGCTCACCCGAGTAATTTGTATTTCTAATATAAAAAAAAACATAAAATGTATGTGCTACTATTATATAGTAACTATGAGGTAGATTTATATCAAAATATTCAAGCAAATCACACAGCCTACTAGGTGTCATACCTTAGCCTACATAAGGTAGGCTATCAGTGGAAGTCATTAGGTCTGTAAAACTACAATAGGGTAGCCTATATATTGACACTTTCTTTTAGAATCATTAATGTTTACCTTTACACTGATTCATGGTTAAAAGATCCTGGAATGCCGAAAATCCTAGTAATATCAAGACTATACCTAATCTAGCCAAGCTCTTTTCAAGAAGCATTCATTAAAAGTATTTTTCAAAGAAAAGAGCTCTGCTGAACTAGGTTCCGATTTCTGTTTTACCAGAACATACAAGAAAACAACACTTTCTGAGGCTATATGCTGATTTATTTTTTTTTTGGTCATTTTCTGCTGTTCTTCTGCTTTTTTAACAGCACACGTTCTTTATTTTTGAAATTGGCCACGAACTTTCGTATTGGAATACATTATGTAAACAGCTGATCTTTCTCCTTAAAAAATGAATTATCGGTTTTTCACACTAATTTAAGACGTATATGGCTGTGTAAGTTTACACTTGACCATTTTAAAGAATTATTTTTCATTTTAGGTGTCCTTGGTTCTTTAAGAGTTTAGAATTTTAGCTTAGAGTCTTAGCTTAGAGTTTTTGTTAGAGTTCTAGTTTATTTTAGTTTTAGTTAAGAGTTTAGAGTTTTTATCTTAGAGTCTTAGCTTATAGTTTATGTTGAAGTTGTAGTTTAGTTGATTTTTATTTAATAGTTTCGAGTTTTATATTAGAGTCTTAGCTTAGAGTTTTTGTTAGAGTTGATGTTTAGATTAGTAATAGTTAAGAGTTTAGAGTTTTAGCTTAGAGTCATAGCTTAGAGGTTTTGATAGATTTCTATTTTATTTTAGATATAGTTATTAAGATCTTTGTGTTCTACCTTTGAGACTTAGATTATATTTTTAGTTTAGCTTTAGTTAAGAGATTAGATTTTTTGATCCTAGAGTCTTAGATTATATTTTTTGTTAGAGTTCTATTTTAGTTTAGTTTTAGTTAAGAGTTTGGTGTTTTACCTTAGAGTCGTAGCTTAGAGTTTTAGTTAGAGTTCTAGTTTAGTTTAGTTTTAGTTAAGAGTTTAGAGTTTTTAGCTTAGAGTCTTAGCTTAGAGTTTTTGTTCTAGTTCTAGTTTTACTTAAGAGTTTAGAGTTTTAGCTTAGAGTCTCAGCTTAGAGTTTTTGTTAGACTTCTAGTTTAGTTTAGTTTCAGTTAAGAGTTTAGAGTTTTAGCTTAGAATCTTAGCCTAGAGTTTTTTGTTAGTGTTCAAGTTTGGTTAAATTTTTGTCAATATTTTGATGTTTTACCTTTGACTCTCAGTTACAGTTATAGTTTGGTTTACTTTTAGTTAAGAGTTTTTTTTCTTACAATTGAGTCTCAGCTAGAGTTTTAGTTTAGTTTTAGTTAAGAGTTTAGAGTTTTAGCTTAGAGTCTTAGCTTAGAGTTTTTGTTAGAGTTCTAGTTTATTTTAGTTTTAGTTAAGAGTTTTTTAATAGCTTAGAGTTTTAGCTTAGAGTTTTTTTTGTTGAAGTTCTAGTTTAGTTTAGTTAATAGTTTAGAGTTTTAGCTTAGAGTCTCAGCTTAGAGTTTTTGTTAGAGTTGAAGTTTAGTTTAGTAATAGTTAAGAGTTTAGAGTTTTACTCTTAGCTTAGAGTTTTACTTAGAGTTCTAGTTTAGTTTAGATATAGTTAAGCGTTTAGAGTCTTTCCTTAGAAACTTAGCATACAGTTTTAGTCTGTTATTGTTTTTGTTAAGAGTATAGAGGTTTTTTTTAGCTTAGAGTCTTGGCTTAGAGTTTTTGTTAGAGTCCTATTTTATTATAGTTATAGTTATGAGTTTGACGTTTTACCTTAGAGTCTTAGCTTGGTAAGATTAGGTAAGGTAGGTCAGATTAGGTAAGTTAGGTTAGGTTAGCTAAGTTAGGTTAGGTTAGGTTAGCTAGTAAACATCTCTCCATGTTTAAGTTACGCGCGCGTACGTAGGCTAAACTAACCTAACCTAACTTAACCTAACCTAAGATAACTTAATCTATCCTAACCTAACCTAACTTAAACATGGAGAGAAGTTTACTAGCTAACCTAACCTAACTTAGCTAACCTAACCTAACTTACCTAAACTGACTTAACCTAACCTAATCTAACCTAAATTAATCTAGTCTAACCTAACACTCTAACTAAATCTCTAAGCTAAGATTCTAGGCTAAACCTCTAAGCTATAACTGTTAACTAAAATTAAACTAAACAATAAATCTAACTAAAACTCTAGGCTAAGACTATAAGCTAAAACTATAAACTCTTAACTATAACTAAACTAAACAAAACTTCAACTCTAACTAAAACTCTAATCTAAGACTTTAAGGTAAAACTCAAAATTCTTAACTAAAGCTAAACTAGAATTATAACTATAAATATAACTCTCATCTATGAAATTAAGGTAAAACTCAAAACTCTTAATTAAAACTAAACTAACCCAGAACTTTAACTAAGACACTAATATAGGAGTCCAAGCTAAAACTCTAAACCCTTAACTATAACTAAACTAAACTTCAACTCTAATTAAAACTCTAAGCTAAGACTCTAAGGTAGAACTATAAACTATTAAATAAACTAAACTAGATTTTAAACAAAAACTCTAAGCTAAGACTCTAAGATAAAACTCTAAACTCTTAACTAAAACTAAACTAAACTAGAACTCTAAGTAAAACTCTAAGCTTCTAAATTTCTAATTCTAAAACTCTAAATTTTTAACTAAGACTTAAATCCACTTCAAATTCAAAAAAAATCTAATCTAAGACTATAAGACAAAAACTCGAAAATCAGGACTAAAACTAAACTAAACTAGAACTATCACAAAAAACTCTATGCTATGACTCTAATGTAGAATAAAAAAATCTTAAAAAAAACTAAACTAGAACTCCAACTAAAACTCTAAGCTAAAACTCTAATTTAAAACACCAAACTCTTAACTAAAACTATACTAAACTAGAACTATAACAAAAATTCTAAGATAAGAATCTAAGCTAAAAAAAACTCTAAACTATTAAATAAAACTAAACTAAACTAAAACTCTAAACTAAGTCTCGCAGGTAAAACTCCAAACTATTAATTATATATAAACTAAGCTATAACTCTAACAAAAACTTTAAGCTAATACTCTAATTTAGAGATATGAAATATTAACTATTAATAAACTAAACTAAAACTATATCAAAAACTATATTATAAGACTAAAATATAAAACTATAAACTATCAAATAAACTAAAGTATAACTTCAACAAAAAAAACTCTAAACTAAGACTCTAAGTTAAAACCTCTAAAATCTTTACTAAAAATATAATAAAATAGAACTCTAAATAAAAATCTAAGCTAAGACTCTAAGCTTAAACTCTAAACTCTTAACTAAAACTAAACTAGAACTCTAACTAAAACTCTAAGCTAAGACTCTAAGGTAAAACACCAAACTCATAACTAAAAGTAAACTAAACTAGAACTGTAACTTAGAGTCAAAGTTAAAACTTCAAACTCTTAACAAAAATTTAACTAAACTAGAACTCTAACAAAAACTCTAATCTAAGACTCTAAGGTAAAAATCGAAACTCTTAACTAAAACTAAACTAAACTAGAACTATAACAAAAAACTCTAAGATAAGACTCTAATGTAGAGCTCTTAACTATTAACTAAAAGTACAATAGACTATATTTTAAAAAGAAAATATTTTATAATAATATAAGCTAAAAATTTAAACTCTTAAATAAAACTAAACTAAACTAGAACCAAAAAAAAAATTATAATATTACGATATAATATAAAAAAAACTCTAAAAAATAAACTAAAACTATACCGAAATGTAAATCAAATAAAATTCTCTAATGAAGGTCTCAACACAACGTACTATACCTAATCTAAACGGTAACTTTAACAAAACTTTACGATAAGACTCTAAGGTAAAACTCTAAACTCTTAACTATTACTAAACTAAACTTCAACTATAAATAAAACTCGAAGCTGAGACTCTAATCTAAAACTCTAAACTCTTAACTATTACTAAACTAAACTTTAACAGTAACAAAAACTATAAGCTAAGACTCTAAGCTACAACTCTAAACTCTTAATTAAAACTAAAATAAACTAGAACTTCAACAAAAACTCCAAGCTAAGACTCTAAGCTAAAAACTCTAAACTCTTAACTAAAACTAAAATAAACGATAACTCAAACAAAAAATCTAAGATCATACTCTAAGCTAAATTTCTAAACTCTTAACTAAAACTAAACTAAACTAGAACTCTAACTAAAACTCTAAGCTAAGACTCTATGGGAAAACACCAAACTCTTAACTAAAAGTAAACTAAACTAGAACTCTAACTAAAACTCAAAGGTAAAACATCAAATTCTTAACTAAAATTAAACTAAACTAGAACTCTAACAAAAACTCTAAGCTAAGACTCAGCTAAAACTTGAAACTCTTAACTAAAACTTAACCAAACTATAACTTTAAGTAAAACTCTAAGATATGACTCTAAGCTAAAACTCTAAATTCTTAACTGTAACTAAACTAAACTTTAACTCTAACTATAACTCTAAGCTAACACTATGGTAAAACTTTAAACTCTTAACTAAAACTAAACTAAAGTAGAACTCTAAATAAAACTCTAAGCTAAGACTCTAAGCTAAAAACTCTAAATTTTTAACTAAAACTAAACTAAACTAGAACTCTAAGTAAAACTTTAAGTCTAAGCAAAAATTCTAAACTAAAACTAAACTGAACTAGAACTTCAACAAAAACTCTAACCTAAGACTCTAAGCTAAAAACTCTAAACTATTAACTAAAACTAAACTAAGACTCTAACAAAAACTCTAAACTGAGACTCTAAGCTAAAAATCTAAACTCTTAAGTAAAACTAGAACTCGAACAAAAACTCTAAGCTAAGACTCTATGCTAAAACATTGAACTCTAAACTGAAACTACACTAAACTAGAACTGTAACCAAAACTCTAAGCTAATAATCTAAGGTAAAACACTAAACTCTTAAATAAAACTAAACTAGAACTATAATAAAAACTCTAAGCAATGACACTAATCCAAAACTCTAAACTATTAACTAAAGATAAAATAAACTAGAACTCCAACAACAACTCTAAGGTAGAACACTAAACTCATAACTAAGCTAAGCTAGATTTTCAACAAAAACTCTAAGCTAAGACTCTAAGATAAAACTCTAAACTCTTAAGTAAAACTAAACTCAACTAGAACTCTAAGTAAAACTCTGAGCTAAGACTCTAAGCTAAAAGCTCTAAATTCTTAACTAAGACTAAACTAAACTTCAACTTCACAAAAATTCTAAGCTAAGACTCTAAGCTAAAAACTCTAAACTCTTAACTAAAACTAAACTAAACTAGAACTATAACAAAAAACTCTAATATAATAATATAATTTCTAAATATAAACTATTAACTAAACTAAACTAAACTAGATTTTCAACAAAAACTCTAAGATATGAATATAAGATAAAACTATAAACTATTAAATAAAAATATAATAAAATAGAACCATAAAAAAAACTCTAAGCTAAGACTCTAAGATAAAAAAACTCTAACAAATTCACCAAAACTAAACTAAACTATTCCTAAAAGAATTTAAATTGTTTTAAAACTCAAAAAGACTTAATGTACATAAACTAATCAGTAACTAAAACATAAACTATAAGAGAGGTTTCTAATGTGATGCTCTCAACTTTTAACTATTAATAAAATAAAATTCAACTCTAACAAAAACTTGATGCTATGATTCTAAGCTAAAACTCTAAACTCTTAACTATTACTAAGCTAAACTTTAACTCTAACAAAAACTCTAAGCTAAGACTCTAAGCTAAAACTCTAAACTCTTAACTAAAACTAAAATAAACTATAACTTCAACAAAAACTTTAATCAAAGACTCTAATCTAAAAACTCTAAACTCTTAACTAAAACTAAAACAAAATAGAATTCTAAAAAAAACTCTAATCTCATACACTATGATAAATTTCTAAAATCTTAACTAAAACTGAACTAAACTATAACTCTAACTGAAACTCTATGCTAAGACTCTATGGGAAAACACAGAACTTTTAAATAACATTAAATTAAACTAGAATTCTAACTGAAACTCAAAGGTAAAACATCAAACTCTTAACTAAATTAAAACAAAATTAGAACTCTATCAAAAACTCTGAGCTATGACTCTAAAGTAAAACTCGAAACTCTTAACTAAAATTAAACTAAACTAGAACTCTAAAAAAAACTCTAAGCTAAGACTCAGCTAAAACTCGAAACTCTTAAACTAAAACTTAACCAAACTATAACTTTAAGTAAAACTCTAAGCTATGACTCTAAGCTAAAACTCTAAATTCTTAACTGTAACTAAACTAAACTTTAACTCTAACTATAACTCTAAGCTAAGACTCTATGGTAAAACTCTAAACTCTTAACTAAAACTAAACTAAAGTAGAACTCTAAATAAAACTAAGCTAAGACTATAATATAAAAACTCTAAAATCTTAACTAAAACTAAACTAAAATAGAACTCTAATTTAAAATATAATTTTAAGATCAAAATCTTAAACAAAACTAAACTAAACTATAAAAACAACAACCGATCCAGAACATGAATACAATAATAAGACTCCTAAATATTACCATAAGATAAAACTAGGACGCTAGTATACAAATTAAGATGAGGCTATAAGCTAAAATTATATCATCATATGCGTAACTAAACTAAAATCAAAATATAAGCTAAGTCTCTAAAGTATAAATTAAAACACTTAACTATAACTATAACTATAACTAAACTAAAACTAAACTAAAACTCTAAGCTAAGTCTCTAAGGTAAAACACCAAGCTCTTAACTATAACTAAACTAAACTAGAACTCTAACAAAAACTATGACCTAATACTCTAAGCTAAGACTCTAAACTCTTAACTATAAGTAAACTAAACTAGAACTCTAACAGAAACTCCAAACTAAGACTCTAAGCTAAAAACTCGAGACTCTTAACTAATACTAAACTGAACTATAACTCTAACTAAATCTCTAAGCTATGACTATAAGGTAAAACACCAAACTC
>NC_142794.1:1073550-1115127 GCF_049724085.1 Artemia sp. Qi Xiang Cuo | reverse complement strand
AGCCAGAAAGTAATGTAAAATACCACCTTAGGTATTGGCAAGTATTTTTTTTTTTTGTTAGATGTTCTTTAATTCGCTTTTTGTCTAATTCTCTGACATACAAGAGAACTAAGGAAAATATCTTTATTGTCAAGCCAGAGACTCAGAACAGATAATTTCGACCATAAAAGAGCAGATGTAGTCAAAAATGCTTCACTGTTTCAGATTTCTGAATGTAAAGCCGAAATCTGTCAATGAAGACTGAATCCTTCCAATTTTGAGTTATAGTATTCTGAAAAGCAAAATTCACACTATTCTGGTAAAATTGTCTCTGATTTTTTATTATTTTTTATTTACACTCATCCCTGCAAGATCTAATTTACCCTGAATTTTGAACTCCACCCAAAAAATATATATGCGAAAATGCGCCGATGGCGCATTTCCGCTTCCCTTGGTGCGCTATTCTAAAGTCAGGCACCTGGCATCATCCTGCGGCCTGTGGCAGACATTGAAAATAAATTAGGCACCGCGCCTATTAGAGCTAACTTATTTCAACAAGTATTTCAGATTTCAGATGCTTCCTGCGGCCGAAATTAACCACAAGCAAGTCTAATCAGCTTTCAAAAATTATTAGTTATAAAAATAAGGACAGTTTTTCTATTCTGAATTGTTTCCGATCTGATAGTTTTATTCATAATTATTTTTCTATAAAGAAATGTCAAAATTACATTAATTTCTGTTTTTGTATAACAATTTTAACGAATTTTAAACGATTATATAAACAATGTAAAAATTCACAAAATGTTTTCCAATTTATACTTTTATAAAATCCAATTTAAACAGAGAGTAATATTTTTACAGTGGATTTGTGAAACTTTTTACAAAAGAATTGTGGAATTCTGGATTCTTACAAACAGGGTTGCCATCACAATTTATTTCTCTGACCTGTCATCACGGCCAGGTTCTGTGATACTTTTAATCTGATGTTTTGATTATCCTTAAGATTTCTTCGATTTTAGGGGGTTTCCCCCCCCCCTTTTTTTCAAAATCAAGGAAATTTTCTCAGGCTCGTAACTGTTGACTGGTATCATTAAACTTGATGAGTCTTATATATTTGGAATCAACATGAAGTTCAAAGAAGATAAATATATCACAAATGCTTCCATTTTGCATGGAACTAGAGTAGCCAGCTAGTTCAGAAAAAAATTCTTCCCACTGCGGAAATAAAAAAAAAACAAACCTCAAAATAAAATTCTCAAATTTGTAAAGTCTTATTTTCCATGGGGGAGTATTTTCTGGGAGGGGTATTTTCCGGGGAGGTATTTTCCCCGGGGGGTATTTTCCTCAACAGGGGGAGGGGAGATTTTCTGGAGATATTTTCCGCGGGGGTATTTTCCGGGGAAGAGGTAATTGTCGGGAATGTAAACACTGGCCACCATTAAGAGGAAACTTTCAGCGTGTGTTTAGAGGGATATTGAACAAACAAAATGTTTTATGTACACTCTGCTATTAAGGCTACTACTGCTGCTGGTACAACAGCTGGTACCACAACTAAAATTAAGGGTATTAAGGTGAAGCTTTCAGGAAATATTTAGGGGGTTTTGAATTAAGTCAAAGCACACTAGGAGCATTTATGTTGTCAAAAGGGTGTACCAGCAAATAGCAAGCTCTATGCTACTACTCTGCTACTACTACTATTACTGCTACTACTACTGCTACTGCTATTACTGTTATTATTGAGACTAATGGTATTAAAGTGAAATTTTCAGGGAACACTTAAGAGAAGTTTCACTTAAATTAAAACCCGTTTTTGCATTCCGGTCACCAAATAGGATGTAATAGCAATTTCAGAGGAACGAGTTAGAGTAAAAAATAAAAACTTTCAAGCCTGTTGAGAGTCAAAAACTCAAAAGACACATTTTACCTAATGCTATTACTTTTGCTATTGCTACTCCTAGTACACCTATTTCTACTCAGACAAAGAGTATGACAGTTAAGCCTTCGGGGAATGTCTAGGGACATGTTGAAGTACATCGAAACTTACTTCCTGGGTGTATGTTCTCAAAATGGCAGATTAAAAATATTCTAAGAACTGTCTATTGTACTAAGTTGAAAATGTCAATGCATATAGAGGAAGATGTGAAACTAACCAAATGTGTTATGTCCATACTGCTACTACTACAACTGGTTCTACTAAGACCAATGCCACGACAATCGTTACTGTTGTAATTAATACTGTTTGTACGACTTTCAGGGAATTTTGAAGACAATCTAGAACTAGATCAAAACACTTTACCTCGATGCAGGTTTTTATGGTGTAAAACATTACCCCAGAAATATTTAAGACTATTGATTCAAAATTGTTAGGACATATTAGGGTGGATATTGAACCAACTAAAAGATACTATTTACATACTACTACTTCTTATTCTTCTGCTAGTAATACTTCTATTAAGGCTAAAGGTATTAAGGAAAAATAGTCAAGAATATTGACGGGTTTAAATAAAATTGAATAGAGTATGTGTATGTAGGCTGTCAAAGGGGGCACATCAGCAGTATCTTAAGAACGGCTTAGAGTATTAAGTTTAAGCTTTCAGTAAGTTGAACTAATAAAAGTGCAACATGTGTATAATAATCCAGCTAGCAGTAGTAGTACTAGTACTACTACCACAACTATTAGTACTAATACCATTAAGGCTAATGGTATTAAAGTAAAATTTTAAGGGCCTGTTGGGGGGCATGTTGGGTTAAATCAAAACACAAAAAGTACAAGTAGGTTATCAAAAAGACGGATCAGCAATGCATCAGAAACAGCCTAAAGTATTAATTTAAAACTATCCAGGCATGAGGAATAAATGTGTTGAAGAAGGCCAAAAAAGCATATGCAAATACTACACTGCTACTACTACTGCTATTGTTGCTATTACCACCCCCAAAGTTCCCGCTACCATGTCTGCTGCTAGGAATAATAATTCTCATCATCCTTTTATTTATAATACACTCGGCCCCGTCATTGACAAAAAGTCAAGCTTTAAAGTAAAGGATGGGACTTTTAAAAGGGAAGCCCATTCATATATGGATTAATTTCTGTTGGCTAAAAGCTCAATTTCGCTCTTTGCTTTTATATGAAATAACTTGTTTTGTTTATTTAAATTTCTTTGATTTCAATAGTATACCATGTCTGAACTAAAGGCTAGAGGCACTACTATCCCCTTAAACACGACTCTTTAAGTCAAAACTTAACTTTTGCGCAGCAATAACTCGAGAAAACGTGAACTCGTTAGGGCATCTGAGAAATTAACACTTCATATCCCTTTATTTAGATGAATTCTAAATAAGAGTGCTGCAGGATCATAGCTTCCTTTTTGTTGTAAAAAAATATTTATGGCATTTATTTCAAAACTTATAAACTTTATTTAAAAAAAACACATTGAAAATTTGTATATATATATATATTTGTTAGGTTTTTTCGTGTTCTACAAAAATTTACGGGGTTGAATGAGGGGTACTGTGTTTATCCCCCCCCCCCCACCCCTCCAGAAAGGACCTAGCAGATATGCTGGCAGATAATTTTCAAACCCATTTTCGTACGTGGAAATTGTATATGAGAATCTTCAGGTGGTTTGTTGATACGGCCATTTGTGACAGCTGGCTGCTTCTCCGACCAGACGTCAGACTTTTGAGCTCAAGAAAAGACGAACAGATGATTTTGCGAACTTTTTGGTCTGAAGTAGATGCAAGGTTGCATGTGGCAGTTCGGTTGATGCCGTAACACAAGCAATGGAGACCTTCTGCAGCCGCACGAGCTAATCCAAGTCCAAGCCCCAGCAGAATTAGGCCAACAATATCTGCTCAATCAGCTATAGTCAATCGCTGGCCGAGAAAATCTGACAAACAGAGCTGTTGTAAAGAGTCCAAGCCAGGTTATATAACCTTCGATTGCAAAAAGTGTAACATGACTTTGTGCCTTATGGCCAAAAACAACTGCTTCAAGGCCTTTTGCACAAAGTAAAAATTCCTTATTTTAGTGTATCTAAAAGGCTAATGTTATATTTTAACCACATGAGGTAGAAGGAGGTAGACTTTGTAAAAGAAAAAAAAACAGAAAAAAAAATGTCAGTAAACCATTTTTTATTTATGCTAAGCCCTAAAGGTCACATGGGTAGCCTTTATGATTTTTTGCAAAAAGTTTTCCTGTATTGGTCTGTATAGGGTTAAAAAGGATAATGGAGGCACTTTGTCCTCCAAGCACTGTTCAAAGTGCCTTGAAAGTTTCAACTTAATGGCTTCAGTCACTCCTGCAAAGTTAGTCGCAACCAGTCACATTTGAATCTGCAATAGTAGTATTAGTAGTGGCTCTGAAAGTTTCGAGTTTATACCCTTACATGTTCACAGATACACCTTTTTTATAACTTTGACACATATAGTTTCTTTTGATTTAGCTCAGCAGGCCCCTCAATATTGTTCTAAAATACCCTTAGCCTTTTTGGAATCACTCAGGATCAAATATTTCCCCCTTTCTCAATGATAAATCCTGTGGGTAAAAATGGTAAAATGGCATAGTTTATATTCCTTGCCCCGGGATGATGTGGGGGCATTGCATCCCCGGAGACATAGCTATTAGACATTGGGACTACTTTGAATAAAATGGCTAAATAAGATTTCTATCAGGGGTAAAGGGGGCTCTAAAACGGAAAGAGGAGGAACTTTATTTTTATCCTTATTGGATACACTACTTGTGGTTGCAATTACAGCTTGAATTAACTTTATTAAATGTAAGTTTGCAGTTTCAAATTTTCTCAGGGCAGGGATTGGCCAGTTGTTTTCAAAGAAATACATTCTGTGTGTGGTATCGTATTTATTCTTAGTTTTGTTACTGATTATTTTATTTATTATTATGTGCTTCTTGGTTTTTCTAGGCAATACATACACAAACAGAGATGGAATTTTGTGGATATTTCTATTACATTACTCTACTCACTTTCTACTTATAAAAAAAAGGACTAACTCTCCTTTTCCGATGTATTGAGCACCCTGTGAACTTTCTGTGACCGTGAGCAGAAGATATTGAAGGGATAGCCCCTCTCCTATTTGGAATAAGTTCTGCTTACTTTGGGATTTAATAGTATTTTTTACTTTCAAAATAACAGCGTAGACCAGAAATATTCCCATTAACCAAAAGAAATTAAACAGGCCCGCCTCCAGGACTTTTTACTGAGGGTTTTTTCCTGCAGGGGGGGGGGAGACAAAAAAATTAAAAAGCCCATAAAAATGTGCAATGGATATTAAGTCACTCACAATTGGCTATTGTTCTCTGAGTTTGTGATCCTTATATACTTCCCGAATTACAAGCTAAGGAGCCTTTGGGGGGACTAGCACAGTGTATTATTATATATATCTTGATAACGAATAAAATCTTATCTTATCTTACTCTTCATTTCTGAGAATATTTCTGTCTCACTGAACGGTGATCAAAAACGCAGTTAATGAAACTTGTTTTAAAACAGGAGACTCACAAAAAATAATAAAATATTTAATTTTCAAGTTTTCTAAGAAATATAGATGATACTGACTCTTCTTCTGGCAAAGCGAAGATCAAATGAGAATTTTCTCTTTTTTAGTGAAAAACTACAACTATCTTTACTGCAACCAAATCTGTGAAAAATATCCCAATTTACGTTCCAATCAGTCTATACAGTTATTTCCTGTGATTGTGTTTGACAACGCTATCTATAACTCAAATCATGTGAACATAAACAGTCAATAGACTCAGAGCTCATGATGTCTGAAAACAAAACAGAAAAGAATAAAAACCTTAAAATTTAATAAGATCTATAAATGAATTACTTGCAACTAAAATTAAGAGTTGAAAAGGCTACTGGGGATGCAGAAGAAACAGAAGTGTTTAGACGAATTCTAAATAGGGATGTTGCAAGATGATAACTTCAATTTTGTTACAGAAAAATATTTCTGGCCTTTATTCAAACGAGCAGAAATTAACATAAGTAGGGCTTATAGCCCCCAGTACTACTCAAGACCAGATCATAATTGATAATTTACTGAAAAAAATACTAGTGACTGCGCAGTGTCAGTTTAATGTTCATGGATTGATATTTCTCCCTTAAAGTTTTAATAATTTTATATTTGTTATAGTTAAAAAATTGTATTTTTCTCATTAAAGTATAAATTTTGTTCTAGTTTTGTGTAGCCATGGGGGTAATTATTGGAACTTCTATTGGGGCTGTGTAAAACAAGTTCTATTTAAAACACGAATGAAGACTAAAAACAGGATGGAGGTCAAAGTTGGAAATGGAGGCTACCAAGACCAATTTTCAAGTGTTATTGCTATTATACCGTTATTTCAATTACACCCTTAACCTCTTTTATAATAAGAAGATATGGCAATAATAGCATCTAATAATCCCGTTTCAAGACTTAAATGCAAATACGATCGTACCTGGAATAACAATAGAATAACAAATAGTACTAAATACGTACCTAAATTTTTGTCATTTTGGCCTTAGAAATCATTGATTCTTCTACTCCGAAAATTTTTTTTTGTGTACTTCGGCTGGTCGGGGTCTTAATATTAAAATAAGTAATAAAATATGTACATTAAGTTTAAAAAGGAGGTCCTATAAACGCTTTTATTGAGGCGTTAGTCATTACGGTCTGTTCGATATAGTAATAATAATAAATTGTAAAAAAACACAGATATAAAAAAACCACACATGACCATCTTTTTCTGAAAAAATAAAAAAGATATTAATTTTGAAGATAATAGCTTTAACCAGGATTGGTTTGAATAACTTAGGTTGTGGGATACTTCAGTTTTATGCGATTGTTGTGATACCAGATGTGTACCCCTTACATACCATTCATAGATCATTCATAAGAATTTAACTAGCCGATGCGTGATCCCTGATAATCAATTCAATATATTTTTCTGATATACTTTTAGCTTACAAGCAAAGCAGTAACCAGGATTTGGCTTTCGTTATAGCCTTGTAGCTTACAAGTCATGTGGACAGGACCAGGTAGATCTCAATGTAAACAAAATTGGCCGTAATGCAGTGAGACTTACTTGACTTGTGTCGCATCTAGTCTTTGTGGCTTCATTAGGGCTCTTTCTGGATTGTGGCTTCTTCTGGACATTGGATGAGTATAGTGGTAATATTCAGACCAATCTAGAACCAGACGAAGAAGCTGGTGGAGGTTATCAGACCGAAATTTATTTACCCATTTCTTGTAATTTTTTAAATTGTTAATTTTTGTAATCGTAAGTTTTAATATTTTTTTTTTGCTATTATAACATTTTTCTTTCAAATATGATTTGTTCATTATATTTTGTTCACTTTAGCGCATTTTTATTATTATTGGAATTAAAAGGGAAATATCAGTCTTTGTCTTAGGAGCGTTGGCCCTTCTACTTTGTGGAGCTGAACATAACCCAGACTTCCGGAGTAAACGAACATGTACCAACAGCTGACCATACCAGTGACTGATTCGAAAGTGTAGCTTGTCTGATATAGAACGGAGAAAGTATCGGCTAAAATATTGTCGGCAGCGCAGTGTCAATTTATCGGCGTGTGTTCTATTTTTTTTATTTTTTGGCTATCTCTGAAAGTTTTTTAAAATAAATTTGTATAATTTTTTATCAAATTAAGTCCGCCAATAATTTTTAGACTTATTAAAAAGAACGAAATTCTTTGACTACCTACCCCTTAACCCCTCACTATCTACGCTACTGAAGCTATCATTTCTCATTGCTTCAAGATTGAATTCTCTCGCTTAAGGGTGATATAATGAAAGTTTTAAAATTAAACGCTTCAACCAAATCCTTTGAAAAGAAAGAGCCTATCTATTATCCTTCCCATATCGGTAATTTAGGCACTGAGGCTGTGGAAGTACTTGAGCATGATGGGTGAAAGTTTTAAAGTCTGGATCAAAAATCAAGATTTTCCTTTAGGGCATAGGATTTAACATCATTTTTTTTTTTTTTTTTTATATACTGCTAATTTTCAGAAAACTTTGCATGTCTTTTCTTAAGAACAGATCGTTCCCAGGTGTTAGAGGGAAAGTAAGCAATATTTTTCAAAGAAAAGCTTTATATAAAAAGAGGCTACATCTTAAAAAGAGAAAGCATTATGTATATTAAATTTTAATTCTGGCTTTAAATTTTAGGGTTTAATTTGAATTAAGTTTTAAATTCTTTATTTTGTCAATTCTCAGGCAGTTTAATGAGCCAGAATACATAATTGAAAACTCTTATCTAGAAATAGATCTTATCACATTCCTTTAAAGCTTTGGACAGCTTGTAGTTATTATGTATACAAAAAAAAACATATTAACACGTTGTGGGGACAACATAGAACTTAGCAATATAGAGCATAGAGCTTAGGATTAACAATCAGTCCTGCACCCCTTAAAACCCTTTCTGATACGGCACTTGTTGCCGGCAACTATAGAACTTTTCTTGCCATAGCTGCAATCCATGGCAGCTGAGTAAAATATCTTTTCCACAATAGTTGGATTGATTTTGTCAACTGTGGCAGGATCTTTTTATCTCCTGGCATGAGCTGACAAGCCCGGATATAAATCTTCTTAACGCTTAATCACATAATCATTTTCATCCTTTTCTGCATTGTCATTCTGAGATATTATTTGATCAAGCAGTATCGTTTTTATTTCATGTATGATCATGAGGATATTTATAGTTGCTGCTCTTCTGAGACAACACTAGCCATATTCACACAACTGATTGGGTAGCTGATCGACTGACAGCAACAAAGATTACAGCCTCCTCTTCAGTCTCTTTGATGGCCCTCTTCGCTTCGTACAAAAGAATTTCTACTGTACTAAAATGCACACCACAAGTTGAACTGGAGGGACCTGGAGTGTTGATTGGACAAATTTGGTTCATAGGAGATGTGATAAAATACCTTATGTCAGCAGCCAGCACTAGAGTCTTAACCATTTTGAACAAGAATTCCCTTCTTGTCAGTGAACATTCAAGAAGGTTTAGACGCTCATCAATTTCATTTATCTTGAATATTTTGAAGTCTAAAAGTGCAGCTGTCACCAGGATAGCATCCCTTGGGAAGTGAAAGTCAAACTTGTTTTTCACATCTTCTTTAAGAAGCAAAATACAGATACTATCATTAGGCTGCTCCTCAACGTGACCTTTTAGGAGGCCCCGACAGAGCAGAGCAATATTTAGGGTGGGGAAGAATTTTGATGAGGAACTGGAAAGGTACATGAGCAAGGCTGTCATTGACAGGAAAGATAGCTGTCCATTAGAGTGATGGCAAAATAATAGCAGTCGTTTCAACAGACTGGCACAGCTTGCTTGGGATTATTTCTGCTGTCTGCCTTCTTCTGTCCTCGATTGTAGTAGAAAATTTTGGGAGTAGAGAGCAAAGGTCACGCATTATTTCATATGCCTCATCATCTACAACATGGTCAGGTTTCCCAATTTTACACAAAACACTTGCCAAAAAGCCTTAGTATTGAATAATACTTTGCGTCATACTATATGCCTCATTCCAACTTGTAGGCAAACGCCGTTCTAGGGACCTGCATTGTTTATATCTTGATAACATAGGAAGCAGATCATCAGCAAACAAATCACAAAATCTTCTAAGGAATTCATTGCTTTTTTAAATTTGAATTTTTCGAGAAGGCTGTTATGAAGACAAAGAATTTGTACACAAGTTTAGTTTTTCCACTTTGTACATGTTTCCATATGCATACGCATAAGAAACCATTTTGGTGGGTGAGGAGGGGGGGGGGTATCGTTACTTATAAAATTTGTCCACCTTGCTTTCGGGCCTTTGTAGAATAGCTGCATTTTTGCATATGCTAAAACATTTATAAATAAGGTATTTGAGGAATATCATGGCTAGTCAAAACTCATTTTAATTAGAAAATATTACATTGTAGTAAAGAGGACAGAAATAAATGAATGATAATCTAAAGTCTACAGTTGAAGGGTAGATTCTAAAACATTTTGAGAGGATTAAAAATTTTTGCAATTACTGTTAAATAGTAGATTTTGCATTATATTTGCCTCTCAGTAGTTTCAGGAAATAATTCGGCACTTAGAATTCCGTTGCGCGCCGCCACCGACCGTATTGGCGTCGGCGCACTGAAGCTTTTTCGGTGGCTGTGCGCTATAAGATTTTCAGTGGCCCGCTGCCGAAAACCGGCTTTGCTTCGGGGACTAAATAGCACTACCCGTATTTAAAGTAATTTTTAAAAATTTGGCTTCATTATCGATTGTAATCTCAGTTTAGGTTTTATTTTTACATTTGTAGTATTTCTGCTATTTTAAACTCTGATTTCACTCTTTGAAATTCATACAGACACTTCGTTTTTAAATTTTCATTAAAAAGTAATTAACAGGGAGAATTGTTGCAAGCACACCAGATTAATTAATCAAATTCTTAAGTAAGTTTACAGTTATCTAATAGAATTATGATATATATAGCAGTTAATTTTGTCATAAAATTACACGGTGGACAAACCCTTTCACATAAGAACTAATTGTTTTTTGATTTAATGTTGCTCTTTACTTTTATGTAAACTCATTTCCATTTCTAGATAAAAAAAAAACATTGACTTTGTAACTCTGTCTTTTAGATAGACTCCTGTGTTTAATCCGTTTTCGAAAAAGAGAGAAAATTTTTGAGGGCAGGGGAGTAATTTAATATGTAGTAGGGGGGTAGGGCAAATACCCCTCCAAGACCTCTGCTTTCTCCCCTCCCCCAACCTTAGTTTGCATTCCCCAGCTGAAATTTAGGTTCTCCCAAAATCTTGTCAAAGCTAAGATAAACCTGCACAATTCAAGCACCAACAGAAATAGATCAGTTTTGTTTAGTATATATTTACCTTTATAGTGCATATACATTTTTACATTTACATTTACATATTACATATTTAGTACACATTTACCTTGATATTTTTATATAAAATACCTTTATAGTACTTAATAGAACCTTTATGGTACCAAATGGGTTTATTTTTTAAGATTTTACTGTCATTTTCACTTGATTTTGAAAAATTGACTCCAAGTTCTCCCCCTTCTAGGATTTTGAAAAAATTACACCACTGTTTGAGGGTTAGTAGCACTAATTCTAATTGTCTTAAATTTGATTTCATTATACGCAGTTTTTTCTATTCTTCTAGGTTTCATCTTTTTATTCGTAGCAATTTCTGCTGTTTTTAAACTCTAAATTCACTCTTTTAAATAAATGATGACCCATAGTTTTTTCTTAATTTCAGTAAAACAGCAGTTACCCAAGTTCACCGAGTCAAATTTCAAAGCAATTTTACAGTTGTATATTAAAATTATTTAGCAGTAGATTTTATCATAAAATTATTTAACATAAGGAAAAGGGTCTTCTCATATACAGAATAATTTTTGTTTGTATTATGTTTTAGCGTTGCTTTTTAATTTTATTTCTAAAAATAATTTAATCTTTAACTCTATCTTTCAGATAAATTCCTATTTTACTAAGCTGGTTTCAGAAAAAAAGAGAGAAGTCTGAGGGGTAACAACACTACCCGTATTTGTGGTAAATCTTGTTTGTTTAAATGTCGTTCTTTGCTCTTATCTCTACTCAATTTCATTTCTAAAATTAAAAAAATAATTGACTTTTTAGTTCTATCTTTCAGATAAACTCCTTTTTTTTTTACTAAAAAGCGATTATTTTAGGCATACGCTGTTGAAGCGTTTTCCCGTCATAATAGGCATAGTAAACGCTGACGTTGTACTCTGTAGTCAGGGCTTCCACTATCCCCGAATTTTCGGTGATTTCCCCAAAAATTTATATGTTTCCCTGATAAAAAATTTTGTTCCCCGAATACCCGAAATTCCCCCGAGAATCATCCAATCATGGTGTCACCTCCAGTGACTATCTTCAAAGCGAGTATCAAGAAGAATCAGAGGCAACGCTATAGCGTTGCCTATAGTAAAGGTCATACGGCTCCAATGTTTTATTATTATTTATTATTTTTCTTCCCAGAGGCACTTCACATGGAAGGGGTCGTCATAGAAACAAAGGGGAATCATTCGATTGGAAATCGAGAGTTCTAGTGCCCTTTTTAATAGTCAAAAGTAATTGGAGGGCAACTAGCCCCCCCCCCCCCACAACCATCATTCCCCAAAACACATCCAATCAAAATTTTGAGATAGCCATTTTGTTCAGCGTAGTTGATTTCTTGATAGAAAACAGGTTTGTAAAGAGTACACTCCCCCAAAACCCTCGAGTCAAGGGTGTTACTGGGAGCGTAGAAGGTTTTTTACGGAAGACGTTGTCGCTGAAGATTAAAAACATGCTCATTTGATTGGAAATACGAAGGTATAGTATCCTTTTTAATAGTCGAAAGTGATTGGAGGGCAACTAGCCCCCCCCCCACCCATGCCCATCATTCCCTCAAACACATCCAATCAAAATTTTGAGATAGCTATTCTGTTAAGCGTAGTTGATTTCTAGATAGAAAATATGTTTTGAGGAGGCAATTCCCCCACAACTCTCAGGGTAAGAGTTTTAGGTTATGCCCTGGGGGCATACAAGGTTTTTATAGAAGGCGTTGTCGTAGAAACTTCAAAAAAGGCTCATTTGATTGGAAATTCAAAGGGCTAGTACCCTCTTTAATAGTCGAAACTGATTGGAGGGCAACTAGCCCGCCTCCCCACGACCATCATTTATCCAAACATATCCAATCAAAATTTTGAGATAGCCATTTTGTTCAGCGTAGTTGATTTCTAGATATAAAATATATTCTTGAGGAGGACACTCCCCCATAATCCTCAGGGCAAGCGTTTTAAGATATGCCCTGGGGGCATAAATGTTTCTTATGGAAGGAATGCTCGTATAAACTTCAGAGGGGGCTCATTTGATTGGAAATAGAAAGTTTTAGTTCACTTTTGAAGCGTCAAAATATATTGGAGGGTAACTAGCTTCTCCCCCAAACCCTTTTTTCCCAAATATATCCAATAAAAATTTTAAGATAGATATTTTGTTAAAAATAGTTCAAAGATCATACAACGAAAATTTCGGTGTCGACACAACCCACCAGGACCCGGGGGCAGAAATTATTAGTTATGCTCTGGGGGCATATATGGTTCTTATGAAAAGGATGCTCGTATTAACTTTAAAGAGGGGTCATTTGATTGGAAATTGAAAGTTTTAGTTCATTTTTTAAAAGTCAAAAGAGATTGGAGGGCACCTAGCCCCCCCCTCCAAGTCTTTTTTTCCTCAAACCCATCCGATAAGAACTTTGAGATAGCTCTTTTTTTCAAATAGTTCAAAAACCATATTACGAAAATTCAGGGGTCAACAAAGCCCCCCCCCCGTGCCCGAGAGAAGGGGTTGTAAGTTATGCCCTGGCGGTCTATTTAGTTTTTATTTATGGGATGCTCTTAAAAAATTCAAAGATAGCTCATTTCATTGTAAATTGAAAATTCTAGTTCAGATTTTTAGATTCAAAAGAGATTGGAGGGCAAATAGCTCCCACCCCCCTTACGCCTCTTTTTCCCCAAATGCATCCAATAAAACTTTGAGATAGCCATTAAGTTAAAAAATGCTCGAAAGTCACATAAAAAAAATCAGGTGTCGTCTCAACCCCCCAGGGCCCAGGGGCAGACGTTGTGAGTTATACCCTGGAGCATATATGGTTCTTATGAAAGGAATGCTCGTATAAACTTCAGAGAGAGCTCATTTGATTGGAAATTGAAAGTTCGAACTCACTTTTAACAGACAAAATAGATCCGAGGGCAGCTAGTACCCCCTCCCCCACTCCTTCTTTTTCCAAACCCATCTGATGAAAATTTTGAGATTAACATTTTGTTAAAAATAGTTCAAAGGTCGGATAAGAAAAAATCCGGTGTCAATACAACCCCCCAGGGCCCAGGGGAAGGTGTTCTAAATTATGCCCTAAGGGCATGTATGGTTCTTATGAGAGGGGTACTTGAATAAACTTCATAGAAGGCTCATTTGATTGGAAATTGAAAATTCTAGTTCACTTTGTAAGAGTCAAGAGAGTTAAGGGCAACTATCCCCCCTTCACCTTTTTCCCCCAACCCCATCTGTTACAAATTTTGAGATAGCCAGATTTTTGGAAATTGTTAAGCTTAATTAGTCCCCACACGCCCTTTTTCCCCAAACCCATCCGATAAAAATTTTGAGATAGCAATTTTGTTAAAAATAGTTCAAACATCAGATAATAGAAAATCCGAGGCTGACAGGAACCTATATTTTCACTTTGATGTTGTTACTTTGATACCAGTTTTGATACTTTGATGAATATTTGATTTTTTTTAAGTTTGATTATGAAATAAGGAATTTTTGAAAAACTTGATTTTTTTTTTGTAATCAAAAACGAACAAAAATTAATTAAAAAAACTTTCTGAAAAATAAGTTTTTCAAAGAAAAGTAAAGCCCATTTTAAAATTAAAATAAGCAGATAAAAATAAATTTTAAAATTCAAACTAAAAAGGACCAGAATCTATTACTACTAAAGAATAAATGGAACCAAAAATGAACAGAAATTAAGTAAACATTCATAGCTAAAACATACAATAAGTAATAATATAAATGAGTAAACAGATCTTAAAGAAATTAATGATTAGATTGAATATGAAAATCAAGCTTAAAACGAAAAAAAAAATTCCTTTTGAAGTATTAATAAACCTTACAACGAACAGAAATTAAATAAACAATCAATGCAAACAAACATACAATTGATATTAATGTAAATTAATAAATAAATCTTAAAACGAGTGAAACTTAAATTGAATATGCAAATCCAGCTTGAAACGAAAGAAAATCACTACAAACAAGAGTTTGGGAATGGCCTCCTTCTCTCACAGTAAAAGTCTAAAACCTACTGCGTCATTGGCGGTTTACTGAAAATTATATTCGCTTTAACAGTCTTGGAAAGTATAAACAACATCAAATTGAATATTTGATGCATAATGATATTCAAGAATTTATTTCACTGTAATTTTATGTTTATTTTCAATGCTGTAAGAATTGGAAAACAAAATATTTGTAATATAGTTCGTTTTCAGTTAAGCGCCAATGACGTAGTAAGCTTTTGGTTTTTATTTACAGATAGAAAAGGAGGCAATATCCAAACACTTTTTTTTAGTCAAGCTATATTCGTCTTTAACAACCTTCAAAAGAGCTAACAAGATAAACTAAACATTTAATGTATAATTATATCAATTGCTGAAAGCTCATCAGTTCAAAATGTTAATGTAATATTAATATATATTTTCCATATTAAGCACAAAAGAAACTATTTATCATAAAAATGGTTTTCAGCAAAGCGCCAATGACGCAGTAGGTTTTAGACTTTTACAGTGAGAGAGGGAGGTCATACCCAAAATCTTGTTTAAAGTGATTTTTGTTCGTTTCAAGCTTGATTTGTATACTCAATTTAAGTTGCACTCGTTTTAAGATATATTTATTAATTTACATTAATATCTATTGTATGTTTGTTTGCATTAATTGTTTATTTAATTTCTGTTCGTTTTAAGTTTCATTTATACTTGAATGTGAAATTTTTTTTTCGTTTTAAGCTTGATTTTCATATTCAATCTAAGCATTACTCGCTTTAAGATCTATTTATTCATTTATATTATTACTTGTTGTATGTTTTTGCTATGATTGTTTATTTAATTTCTGTTCGTTTTGGCTTTCATTTATTCTTTAATAGTAATTTCTGGTTGTTTTGAGTTTGAATTTTAAAAGGTATTTGTATCTGCTGAAATTAAGTTTAAAATGGCCTTTACTTTTCTTTGAAAAACTTATTTTTCGGAAATTTTTTTTTAATTAATTCAAGCGAAAAGTAGAGAACTTTAAGCATTGGAGTTGACACGAGATCGCAAAAATGAGAGCAATAGTAGCCATAATATCTAATTTCATTGAAATCCGATTATGTAATGAATAGACCCTAATTTTTTCCCTGAATTTATGAAAGATACCTCTTATCTTCATAGATTTCATGACTAATGAACCATGATCACATATATTCATAGATCACATAGAATCATGATTTTTTACTAGATTTCAGGATATTTACTACATCCTCTAAATTTATTAGATTTTGTTTTTTTACTAGATCTAGTAAAATCCTACTGACGATGGCAGCCCTGATCCTTTTTTACTAAGACGTTTCCAAAAAAGAGAGAAAACATCGATTATTTTAGAAATGCACTGTAGAAGTGCGCCCTGTAGAATTTAGGAATGTGCCCTCATAATAAAATGTACCACAAATTGCATGAAAAATGTACCAAAGACAAAAAAAAATTACACCATATCCCAAGTTTTTTCCGCGTGTTACGCGAAGCGTAACACGCGGAAATTTCTGTTCGTTTTGGGTTTCATTTATTTTTCGATGCTGATTTGTGGTAGTTTCACGCTTGGTAGATTATTTTATTTAATTTTTGCTCATTTTTGGTTTAATGGAGTTCTTTACTTTTCTTTGAAAAACTTATTTTGTGGAAAAAGTTTTTTTTAAATACTTTCTGTTGGTTTTATATTGACATAGTCTTTTCAGAGAAAAAGAGAATAATAATTTAAATCTTTTCGTTTTTTTAAGACTTTATAGTTTGGCCTGCTATTTGTATGCCAGAGAAAATTTTTCAGAAATTTTTAACAAAATACACCTTTTTAAAAATCTGGACACGAATAGTAGTGTTTAATTTATTTTCATACCTCTTCTAGATAACCTGACATAGAAAACTTGATACCATTCACAAAAAAATCTGTTTACTTTCTTTGATAGCTTGGATATACTTATGCTATTTTTGATTTGGTAAAATTTTAAGAGCAGAAGTAGCCCACTGAAAGCTTGAACATAATACCCTCAGTCGTTCTTGGGATACTGCTGAGGTACCTTATTGGGAATTAGTATTAACACAGTTCATTTTGATTTAATCTTAAGGTAAAATTTGGTTTTTAAACATAATGGGGCAAATGGGAGTGTGGGCGTGGGAGGTTGATTAGCTGCCCTCCAATCATTTTCCACTATTGAAAAGAGCATTAACCATTCCAATCAAATGAGCCATTATCCAAGTTTCTACGACAACTCCTTCGATACAAAGTGCTTTGGTCTAAAGGGGAAAAAATAATACATTGTGCGAACATCATTCTTTACTTAGGCAGCGCGATTGTGCTGTCTGGTGGTATATTCATAGCTCTAGGAACACCAAACGCTCTAATAACAACAAGAACACCAAAATGATCAGAAACATCATTCAAAATAACATCAGCAAAATCATACTTCACATTAACAAATATATTATCCAAAAGTGATTCCGAGCGCAAAGTCACTCGACTACATATATTAACTGTTGGTCTTAAACCGTAACCCAACATAACATTTAAAAAATCTTGAGCTCTCAGGTTTACATTTACTGAAAATAGATCAATATTAAAGTTGCCACAAACAAAGCATGGGCAATTTGTACCTGACAACTTCCCCATTTGCCGCTCCAGCAAGTCACTAAATTCCTGCACATATCCAGATGGAGGTCGATAAACAACCACCACAAAGAAAAACTTTTCTGACTTACAAAGTTCAACCACCATTGATTCAAAAACCATCTTTTTATTCACAGGTACATCACAGTGATAAATATCAATTTTGCGTAGACCCATTGTATGATTAAATACAAAAAAAAAAGTTTTTTAAACTGAAAGTAAGGAACGACGTTAAAACTTAAAACGAACAGAAATTATTCCGTATGTGAAAGGGGCTGCCCTCCCCCTCAACGCCTCGCTCTTTACACTAAAGTTTTTATTGTTTAAAAAAATAAGAGTTGTGAGAAAGTCAAACTTTAGCGTAAAGAGTGAGGCGTTGAGGAGGGGACAGGCCCTTTCATATATGGAATAATTTCTGTTCGTTTTAAGTTTTAACGTCGTTCCTTACTTTCAGTTAAAAAAACTTGTTTTTATTATTTAATTTTTGAACGTTTTTGAATTGATGCAGGTTTTGATTTGGGCTCACCGTACATGAATTATTAAAACAAAATTTGCATATTAATTTTACTTTTATTTGGTTAAATGGCTTTCTCGAAACTTGTTTAATTTTATTTACGAACGTTTTAATTAGTAATGAATATACGTAACTTACGAATTAACTTACGTAACGAACTTCTATGTTCATATATTTTTAATGCGTATATTAGGGGGCTTGCCTATTAGTCAATACCTCGCTCTTTAAGCTAAAGTTCGAATTTTGTTCCAATTCCCTTAATCAAAATGACCCCTTAATCACAAAGGCCTTTTAGAATAAATAGCTCTTCTGAAAGTACTAAGAAATATTTGGCTTAAAGAGTGAGGTAGACTGACTAGGGGGTGAACCCAATCATACACGTAATATTTTCTGTTCGTTTTAAGTTTTGATGTTACTCCTTATTTTCAGTTGGAAAACTTGTTTTTTTATATTTAATTTCTGATCTTTTTTTTAAATAATCCTGGGAAATCCAGCACCCTCTTCATAGCAGTGTCCCTTCCCCCGTGAAAACTTCCTTCGTGGAAAGATCCTCCCACATAACCCCCAACCCACCCACCCCCCTACTACCAGAAAAAATCCCCCCTGAAAACGTCTGTATACTTCCTAATAACCAATACTATATGTTAACATTGGGCAAAGTTCTTCATAACTTTCAGCCCTCCCCTCGGGGACTTCGGGGGATTAAGTCATCCTAAAGGACATATTTATCATATTTTCAACCATGATGAACAAAATGGCTATCTCAAAATTTTGATCAGGTGACTTTAGGAAAAAAATGAGCGTGGGAGGGGGCCTAGTTGCCCTCGATTTTTTTGGTCACTTAAAAAGGGCACTAGAACTTCTAATTTCAGATCCAATGAGTCCTCCCATGGTATTCTAGGACCACTTGGTCGATACGATCACCCCTGAAAAAAAAAAAAAAATAAACACGCATCCGTGATCTTTCTTCTGGCAAAAGATACAAAATTCCACATTTTTGTATATAGGAACTTGAAACCCCAACAATGGGGTTCTCTGATACGCTGAATATGATGGTGTAATTTTCATCAAGGTTCTATAGCTTTTAGGGGGTCTTTCCCCCTTTTTTTGAAAATCAGCCAAATTTTCTCTGGCACTTAACTTTTGATGGGTAGAACTAAACTTGATGAAAGTTATATATTTGAAATCAGCATTGAAATTTGATTCTTTTGATGTATCTATTGGTATAAAAAACCCGTTTTCTAGAGTTTCGGTTACCATTGAGCTGGGTCACTCCTTACTTACAGTTCGTTACCACGAACTGTTTGATTCGAATAGATTCCCAATCATCACAAATCCAAGTGTCATTATAGCTTCATTTTTAGTTGGTAAGCTTTGATACACAGAAAGCTGATTTTATCGACCTTTAGACGCCGGAAGTGAAGTGTCTGTTTATGAAAATAGGTGACTGCTTGTCTGTCTCTGAGACAGACAGGCAAAATTGTAAAACAGACAAGCAAAAATTGTAAATTGTCATATATTTACGATAATTTTTTTCCTTGAATTCATGGAAAATAAAGAGTTTTGTTTACTGTACATCATGACTTTTTACTCGTTTTCGGGAAATTTACTAGATTTTTTTTTATTAGATCTAGTAAAATCGTACTGACGGTGGCAAACCTGATTGTACCACATTATACCATAATTTTGTAGAATGTACCATATTTCGTGAAATGGACTAAATGTACCAGCAGAGGTATTTTGTACCATAATTGTACTATTGTTCCACGTTTGGCATCACAATTTAATTAGGTTCTGTATTTATTAGGACAAAATTATATCACTAAGCATCAGGGCCGTATCCAGGATTTTTGTTCAGGGGGGGTTTTACTAATTTTTGACTTTTTTTGGGGGGGGGGGGTTACTAATTTTTGACTCAGTTTTCGACTAATTTTACTGATTTTTACCTAGGATTTACTAATTTTCGACTTACTTTCGAGTCGGTCAAAATTTGGGGGGGTCAAAAAAACCGGGTAACATCCCCCCCCCCTGGATACGGCCTTGCTAAGTATATCAGCTGATTACTGCCGGCGGAATTATCGGCGGAATTTTTTTTTTATTAGATCTTTAGTTGCAGCTTAATATGATTATAGTTATTATAATTTTTTTGGGTGTTGTTTGGTGGTTGGTTGGTTCTGGGGTCCGTTTAGTGGAGCTATAATTATTTTTTTCTTTTTTTTTTTTTTCTTTTTCTTTTTTTTTCTTTTTGTCTTTTTTTTTTTTTTTTTGGGTTGTTGGTTTTTTGATTTATTAGGTGGGTTTTCTCCCGCACAAGCATTGCTTCAGGGAATCGATGATGTATATATATTTTTTTTTTTTTTAAATAAACCCATTGTTAATTACTTACTTAGTAAAATCGTACTGACGGTGGCAACCCTGATTGTACCACATTATACCATAATTTTGTAAAATATTTCGTGAAATGGTACTAAATGTACCAGCAGAGGTATTTTGTACCATAAAGGTACAATTGTACCACGTTTGGCATTACAATTTAATTAGGTACTGTATTTATTAGGACAAAACTATATCACTAAGTATCAGTGCCGTATCCAGGATTTTTGTTCAGGGGGTTTTTTACTAATTTTTGACTTTTTGGGGGGGGGGGTTACTAATTTTTGACTCAGTTTTCGACTAATTTTACTGATTTTTACCTAGGATTTACTAATTTTCGACTTACTCTCGAGTCGGTCAAAATTTCGGGGGGTCAAAAAAAAACTGGTAACACCCCTTTTTTTGGAGGGGGGGGTTACTAATTTTTAACTCAGTTTTCGACTAATTTTTACCTAGGATTTACTATTTTTCGACTTACTTTCGAGTTGGTCAAAAAAACCGGGTAACACCCCCCCCCCCCTGGATACGGCCTTGCTAAGTATATCAGCTGATTACTGCCGGCGGATTTTTTTTTTACTAGATCTAGTAAAATCGTACTGACGGTGGCAACCCTGATTGTACCACATTATACCATAATTTTGTAAAATATTTCGTGAAATGGTACTAAATGTACCAGCAGAGGTATTTTGTACCATAATCGTACTATTGTACCACGTTTGGCATCACTGACAGGCATTACAATTTAATTAGGTACTGTATTTATTAGGTCAAAACTATATCACTAAGTATCAGTGCCGTATCCAGGATTTTTGTTCAGGGGGGTTTTACTAATTTTGGACTTTTTTTGGGGGGGGTACTAATTTTAGAATCAGTTTTCGACTAACTTTTACTTAGGATTTACTAATTTTCGACTTACTTTCGAGTCGGTCAAAATTTCGGGGGGTCAAAGAAAACTGGTAACTTTTTTTTGGGGGGGGGGGTTCTCCCTTTTTCAAAATCAGGGAAATTTTCTCAGGCTCGTAACTGTTGACTGGTATTATTAAACTTTATGAGTCTTATATATTTGGAATCAACATAAAGTTCAAAGAAGATAAATATATCACAAATGCTTCCATTGTGCATGGAACTAGAATAGCCAGCTAGTTCAGAAAAAAAATTCCTTCCCACTACGGAAATAAAAAAAAAAACTCAAATAAAATTCTCAAATTTGGAAAGTCTTCCTTTCCATGGGGGAGTATTTTCTGGGAGGGGTATTTTCCGGGGAGGTATTTTCCACGGGGGGTATTTTCCTCAACAGGGGAAGGGGAGATTTTCTGGAGATGTTTTCCGCGGGAGGTATTTTCCGGGGGGGGAGGTAATTTTCGGGAAGGTAAACACCGGCCACCATCAAGAGGAAACTTTTAGCGTATGTTTAGAGGGATATTGAAAAACAAAAGGTTTTATGTGCACCCTGCTATTAAGGCTACTACTGCTGTTGGTACAACAGCTATTGTCACAACTAAAATTAATGGTATTACGGTAAAGCTTTCGGGAAATATTTTGGGGGTTTTGAATTAAGTTAAAGCACACTAAGAGCATCTTTGAAGTCAAAAGGGTGTACCAGCAAATACCAAACTCTATACTACTACTCTGCTACTACTACTATTACTGCTATTACTAATTCTACTACCATTCCTGTTATTATTGAGACTAATGGTCTTAAAGGAAAATTTTTAGGGAACACTTAGAAGAAGTTCCAGTTAACTTAAAACCCGTTTTTGCATTACGGTCAGCAAATAGGATGTAATATCAATTTCAGAGGAACGAGTTAAAGTAAAAAATAAAAACTTTCAAGCTTGTTGAGAGTCAACAACTCAAAAGACACACTTTACCTACTGCTACTACTTTTGCTATTACTACTACTATTACAACTATTTCTACTGAGACAAAGAGTATCATAGTTAAGCTTTCAGGGAATGTTTAGGGACATGTTGAAGTAAATCGAAACTTAATTCCTGTGTGCAGGTTGTCAAAATGTCATATTAGAAATATTCTAAGAACTGTCTATTGTATTAAGTTGAAAATGTCAATGCATATACAGGAGGATGTGAAACTAACCAAAGGTGTTATGTCCATACTGGTACTACTACAACTGGTTCTGCTAATACCAACGCCACGACAGTCGTTACTACTGTAACAAATACTGTTTGTACAACTTTCAGGGAATTTTGAAGACAATCTAGAACTAAATCAAAACACTTTACGTCGATGCAGGTTTTTAAGGTGTAAAACTTTACCCCAGAAACATTTCAGACTATTGATTCAAAATTGTTAGGGCATGTTGGGGTGGATGTTGAACCAACTAAAAGATACTATTTACATACATCTTGTACTTGTTCTTCTGCTAGTAATACTTCTATTAAGGCTAAAGGTATAAAGGAAAAATAGTCAGGAATATTGACGGGTGCAAATAAAATTGAATAGAGTATGTGTATGCAGACTGTCAAAAGGGCACATCAGCAGTATCTTAAGAACGGCTTAGAGTATTAAGTTTAAGCTTTCAGTAAGTTGAGCTAATAAAAGTGCAACATGTGTATAATAATCCAGCTAGTAGTACTAGTACTACTACCACAACTATTAGTACTCAGACCATTAAATCTAATGGTATTAAAGGAAAATTTTAAAAGCCTATTGAGGGGCATTTTGGGTTAAATAAAAACACAAAAGGTCCAAGTAGGTTATCAAAACGACGGATCAGCAGTGTATCAGAAACAGCCTAAAGTGTTAATTTAAAAATTTCCGGGCATGAAGAATAAATATGTTGAAGTAGGCCAAAAAAGCATATGCAAATACTACACTGCTGCTACTACTGCTATTGTTGCTATTACCCCCCCCCCCCCCCCAAAGTTCCCGCTACCATTTCTGCTGCTAGGAATAATAATTCTCATCATCCTTTTATTTATAATATGCTCGGCCCTGTCATTGACAAAAAGTCATGCTTTATAGTAAAGGATGGGAGTTTTAAAATTAAGCCCATTCATATATGGATTAATTTCTGTTGGCTTAAAGCTCAATTTCGCTCTTTGCTTTTATATGAAATAATTTGTTTTTGTTTATTTAAAATTTCTTTGATTTTAATAGTATACCATGTCTGAAATAAATGCTAGAGGCACTGCTATCCCTTTAAACACAACTCTTTAAGTCAAAACTTAACTTTTGCGCAGCAATAACTCGAGAAAACGTAAAGTCGTTAGGGCATCTGAGAAATTAACACTTCATATCCCTTCATTTAGATGAATTCTAAATAAGAGTGCTGCAGGATCATAGCTTCCGTTTTGTTGTAAAAAAAAATATTTCTGGCATTTATTTAAAAATTTCAAAACTTTATTTTTAAAAAAACATCGAAAATTTGTGTATATATATATTTTTGTTAGATTTTTACGTGTACTACAGAATTTACAGGGCACAGTGAGGGGTACTGTGTTTAACCCCCCCCCCCCTCCAGAGAGGACTTAGCAGATATGCTGGCAGATAATTTTCAAACCCATTTTCGTACGTGTAAATTGTATATGAGAATCGTCAGATGGTTTGTTGATTCGGCCATTAGTGACAGCTGGCTGCTTTTCCGACCAGACGTCAGACTTTTGAGCTCAAGAAAAGACGAACAGATGATTTTGCGAACTTTTTGGTCTGAAGTAGCTGCAAGGTTGTATGTGGCAGTTCGGGTGATGCCGTAACACAAACATTGGAGACCTTCTGCAGACGCATGAGCTAGTCCAAGTCCAGTTCGTAGCCGCAACAGAAATAGGCCAGCAATATCTGCTCAATCAGATGTAGTCAATCGCTGGCCGAGAAAATCTGAGAAACAGAGCTGTTGTAAAGAGTGCAAACCAGGTTATATAACCTATAATTTTAGTGTATCTAAAAGGTTGTATTTTAACCACATGAGGTAGAAGGAGGTAGACTTTGTAAAAAAAAAAAGCAGAAAAAAAAATGTCAGTAAACGATTTTTTATATATGCTAAGCCCTAAAGGTCACATGGGTAGCCTTTATGATTTTTTGCAAAAAGTTTTCCTGTATTGGTCTGTATAGGGTTAAAAAGGATAATGGAGGCGCTTTGTCCTCCAAGCACTGTTCAAAGTGCCTTGAAAGTTTCAACTTAATGGCTTCAGTCACTCCTGCAAAGTTAGTTGCAACCAGTCACATTTGAATCTGCAATAGTAGTATTAGAAGTGACTCTGAAAGTTTCGAGTTTATACCCTTACATGTTCACAGATACACCTTTTTTATAACTTTGACACATATAATTTCTTTTGATTTAGCTCAGCCGGCCCCTCAATATTGTTCATAAATACTCTTGGCCTTTTTGGAAACACTCAGGATAAAACATTTCCCCCTTTCTCATGATATCATGATAAAACATTTCCAAACAAATATCAAACAATGATAAATCCTGTAGGTAAAAATGGAAAATTGCATAATTTATATTCCTTGCCCCGGTGTGCTATGGGGGCATTGCATCCCCGGAGTCATAGCTATTAGACATTGTGACTACTTTGAATAAAATGGCTAAATAAGATTTCTATCAGGGGTAAGAGGAGGAAAGGGGGCTCTAAAAGGGAAAGTAAGGGGGGTAAGGGGGGGCTCTAAAAGGGAAAGAGGAGGAACTTTATTTTTATTGGATACGCTACTTGGAGTTGAAATTACAGCTTGAATTAACTTTTAAAAATGTAAGTTTGCAGTTTCAAATTTTCTCAAGCAGGGATTGGCCAGTTGTTTTCAAAGAAATACATTCTTTGTGTGGTATCGGATTTATTCTTAGTTTTGTTACTGATTAATTTATTTATTATTATGTACTTCTTGGTTTCTCTAGGCAATACATACACACACACAGATGGAATAGTGTTGATATTTGTATTACATTACTCTAATCACTTTCTATTACAAAAAAGGACCAACTCTTCTTTTCCAATGTACTGAGCACCCTCTGATTTTTCTGCGACCGTGAGTAGAAGATGTGGAAGGGATAGCCCCTCTCCTATTTGGAATAAGTTCTGCTTATTTTGGGATTTAATAGTATTTTTTACTTTCAATATAACAGCTTAGACCAGAAATATTCCCATTAACCACAAGGAATTAAACAGGGCCGCATCCAGGACTTTTTCCTAAAGATTTGTTCCTGGAGGGGGGGGGAGACAACAAAATTCTTAAAAGCCCATAAAAAATGTGCAATGGATATTAAGTCACTCACAATTGGCTATTGTTCAATGAGTTTGTGATCCGTATGTGCTCCCCTAATTACAAGCCAAGGAGCTTTTGGGGGGACTAGCACAATGTATTATTATATGTGTATTGATAACGAATAAAATCTTATCTTATCTTAATCTTCATTTCTGAGAATATTTCTGCTTCACTGAACGGTGATCAAAAACGCAGCTGATTACACTTGTTTTAAAACAGGAGACTCACAAAAATTAATAAAGTATTTAATTTTAAAGTTTTCTAAGAAATATAGATAATACTGACTTTTGTTCTGGTGAAGCGAAGATCAAGTGAGAATTTTCTCCTTTTTTAGTGGAACACTGCAACTATCTTTACTGCGACCATATCCGTGAAAAATATCCTAATTTACGTTCCAAGCAGTCTATACAGTTATTTCTTGTGATTGTGTTTGACAACGCTATCTATATCGCAAATCATGTGAACATAAACAGTCAATAGACTCAGAGCTCATGTTGTCTGAAAACAAAACGGAAAAGAATGAAAACCTTAAAATTTAAAAAGATCTATAAATGAATTATTTGCAACTAAAATTAAGAGTTGAAAAGGCTACTGATGATGCAGAGGAAACAGAAGTGTTTAGACGAATTCTAAAAAGGGGTGTTGCAGGATGATAACTTCCCTTTTGTTGTAGAAAAATATTTCTGGCATTTATTTAAACGAGCAAAAATTAACATGAATAGGGCTGATAACTCCCATTCCTTCTCAAGACCAGAACATAATTTATAATTTACTGAAAAAAATACTATTGAATGTGCATTGTCAGTTTAATGTTCATGCTTGATATTATTCCTTAAAGTGTTAATAATTTTTATTTTATTAAAGTTAAAAAAATTGTATTTTTCTCATTAAAGTATAAATTCTGTTCTAGTCTTGAGTAGGCATGGGCGTTAATTATTAGAACTTTTATTGGGGCTGTGTAAAACTAATTCAATTTAAAAACATTAATGAAGACTAAAGACAGGATCGACGTCAAAGTGGGAAATGGAGGCTACAAAGACAAATTCTCAACTGTTTTTGTAATTATACCGTTATCTCAATTTCACCCTTATCCTCTTTTATAATAAGAAGATATGTCAATAATAGCATCTAATAATCTCGTTGCAAGACTTAAAAGCAACCACGATCGTACCTGGAATAAAAATAGAATAACAAATAGTAATAATTGCACACCTCAATTTTTGTCATTTTGGACTTACAAAGCATTGATTATTCTGCTCCGGTAATTTTTTTTGTACTTGGGCCCTTCGGGGTTTTACTCTTACAATAAATAATACAATTTAGAAATTAAGTTTGAAAATGCGGTCCTAGAAACACTTTTATTGAAGCTTTAGTCATGACTGTCTGTTCGATATAATAATAATCACAAGACATTGTAAAAAAAAACAATAGATATAAAAAAATCACACATGGCCGTCTTTCTCTGGAAAAATAAAAAACAGCTTTAACCAGGATTGGTTTGAATAATTTAGGCTGTGGGATACTTCATTTTAAGTGATTGTTGTGATACCAAATGTATACCCCTCACATACCATTCATAGATTATTCATAAGAATTTAACTAGCCGACGCGTGATCCCTGGTAGTGAATTCAATATTTTTTTCTGATATGCTTGTAGCTTACAAGCAAGGCCGTACCCAGGATTTGGCTTTCGTCATAGTCTTGTAGCTTACAAATCATGTGGACATGACCAGGTAGATTTTATGTAAACAAAATTGGCAGTAATACAGTGTGACTTACTTGACTTGTGTCGCATCTGGTCTTTGTGGCTTCGTTAGGGCTCTTTCCGGACTGTGGCTTCTTCTGGACATTTGATGAATAGGGTTATAATATTCAGACCAATCTAGAACCAGACGAAGAAGATGGTGGAGGTTATCGGACCGAAAATTATCAACTCATTTCTTACAATTTTTTAAATTGTAAACTTTTGTAACCGTAAGTTTTTAATATTTTTTTTTACTATTATAACCTTTTTCTTCCGAATATGATTTGTTTATTACATTTTGTTCACCTCAGCACATTTTTATTATTTTTGCAATTTAAAGGGAAATATCAGTCTTTGTCTTGGGAGTGTTGACCCTTCTACGGTATTGAGCTGAACATAACCCAGACCTCCGGAGTAAATGATCATGTCCCAACAGCTGACCATGCCAGTTTCTGATTCGAAAGTGTAGATTGTCTGATATAGAAGGGTGAAATTATCGGCCGAAATATTTTGGCTGCGCAGCGTCAATTTATCGGAGTTTGTTCTATTTTTTTTTTATCTTTTTGGCTACCTTTAAAATTTTTGAAAACTAAACTGGTATCAGTTTTTATCAAATTCAGTCCACCATTCCTTTTTAGCTTTATTACCAAGACCAAACTTCTTTGACTACCCAACTCCTCAACCCCTCACTATCTACGCTACAAAAGCTCTGATTTCTCATTGCTTCAAGATTAAATCCTCTCGCTTAAGGGTAATATATATGAAAGTTTTGAAATTAATCGCCTCAACCAACTCCTTTGAGAAAGAAAGAGCTTATTTATTCTCCTTCCCATATCAGCAATTAAGGCACTGCGGTTGTGGACGTACTTGAACATCATGGGTCAAAGTTTTAAAGTGTGGGTCAACGATCAAAGTTTTACTTTAGCGCATAGTATTTAACATCATTTTTTTTTTTTTTTTTTTTTTTTTTTTTTTTTTTCTTTTTTTTAACTGCCAATTTTCAGAAAACTTTGCATGTCGTTCCATAAGAACAGTTCGTTCCCAGGTTTTAGAATAAAAAGAAGCAATATTTTATAAAGAAAAGCCTTATATAAAAATAGGCAACATCATAGGCAGCACGCTAGCCCTGCCTAAGTAAAGAACGACGTGGGCACAATGTGTTGTTTTTTGGTTTATTTTCTCCATAACCGGGCACTTCGTATCAAAGGAGTTATCGTAGAAACTTAAAAAAGGGCTCACTCGATTGGAAATTCGGAGTCGCTAGTGCCCTTTTTAATAGTCGAAAGTGATTGGAGTGCAACTAGCCCCCCTCCTCACGCCCTTCATTCCCCCAAATACGTCCAATCAAAATTTTGAGATAGCCATTTTGTTCAGCATAGTTGACTTCCAGATAGAAAATATGTTTTTGAGGAGGACATTCCCCCAAAACCCTCAGGGCAAGGGTTTTAAGTTATGCCTTGAGGGCATATAAGGTTTTTATAGAAGATGTTGTCGTAGAAACTTCAAAAAAGGCTCATTCAATTGGAAATTCAAAGGGCTAGTGCCCTTTTTAATAATCGAAAGTGATTGGAGGGCAACAATCTCCCCCCCACGCCCATCCTTCCCCTATACACATCCAATCAAAATTTTGAGATAGCCATTTTGTCCAGCGTAGTTGGTTTCCAGATAGAAAATATGTTTTTGAGGAGGACACGGCCCTACAACCCTCAGGGCAAGGGTTTAAAGTTATGCCCTTGGGGCATATAAGGTTTTTATTGAAGACGTTGTCGTAGAAACTTCAAAACAGACTCATTCTATTGGTAATTCAAAGGACTAGGGCCCTTTTTAATAGTTAAAAGTGATTGGAGGGCACCTAGCCCCCCCCACGCCCATCATTTCCCCGAACATGTCAAATCAACATTTTGAGATAGCCATTTTGTTCAGCGTAGTTAATTTCCAGATATAAAATATATTTTCGAGTAGCACACTCCCCCACAACCCTCGGGGCAAGGGTTTTAAGTTATTCCCTGGGGGCATATAAAGTTTCTATAGAAGGCGTTGTCGTAGAAACTTCAAAAAAGGCTCATTCGATTGGAAATTCAAAGAGCAAGTGCTCGTCTTAATAGTCGAAAGTGATTGGGGGGCAATAAGCCCCCCAACCCCCGCACCCATCATTCCCCCAAACATATCCAATCAAAAATTTTAGATAGCCATTTTGTCCAGCGTAGTTGATTTCCAGATAGAAAATATGTTTTTGAGGAGAACACTTCCCTACAACTTTCGGGGCAAGGGTTTTAAGTTATGCCCTGGGGGTATATAAGGTTTTTATAGAAGGCGTTGTTGTAGAAACTTCCAAAGAGGCTCATTTGATTGGAAATTCAAAAAGTTAGTACCCTTTTTAATAGTAGAAAGTGATTGGAGGGCAACTAGCCCCCTCCCCCACGCCCATCATTCCCCCAAACACATCCAATCAAAATTTTGAGATACCCATTTTGTTCAGCGTAGTTGATTTCAAGATAGAAAATATGTTTTTGACGAGGAAACTCCCCCACAGCGCTCTGGGCAAAGGTTTTAAGTTATGCCCTGGGGGCATATAAGGTTTTATTGAAGGCGTTGTCGCAGAAACTTCAAAACAGGCTCATTCGATTGGAACTTAAAATGGCGCGTACCTTTTTTAGTAGTCGAAAGTGTGTTGAGTGAAATGAGCCCCCCCCCCTCACGCCCTTCAGTCCCCCAAAAATATCCACGCAAAATTTGAGATAGCCAATTTGTGCGGCGTTGTTGATTTCCAGATAGAAATTATGTTTTGAGGAGGGCACTCCCCTACAACCATAAGGGAACGGTGTGTAAGTTATGCCCAGGGCGCTTATAAGGTTTTTAAAGAAGGTGTATTCGTAGAAATTTCAATAAAAGCTCATTCGACTGGAGATTCAAAGGGCTAGTGCCCTTTTTAATTGTCAAAAGTGATTGGAGGGCAACTAGCCCCCCCCCCACCCATCATTCCCCCAAACACATCCAATCAAAATTTTGAGATAGCCATTTTGTTCAGGATAGTTGATTTCCAGATAGAAAACATATTTTTAAGGAGGAAACTTACGCACAACCCTCAGGGCAAGGATTATAAGTTATGCCCTGGGGGCATATAAGGTTTTTATTGAAATCTTTGTCGTAGAAAGTTGAAAAGGGGCTCATTCGATTTGAAATTCAAAGGACTAGTACCATTTTTAATAGTCAAAAATGATTTGAGGGTAACTAACCCCCTTCTCCCTCCCACCTTTTCCCAAAAAAAATCCATCACAATTTTTAGATAGCCATTCTATTCAACGTAGTCTAAAGTTTTGGAACTTATATCTTTAAGGATCACAACCCCTCCCCCCACATCCCTTAGGGCAAGGGTTGTAAATTATGCCCTGGGGGCATATAAGGTTTTTATTGAAAGCGTTGTCGTAGAAACTTCAAAAGGGCTCAGTCAATTAGAAATTGAAAGGGCTAGTGCCTTTTTTAATAGTTGAAAGTGATTGGATAGTGACTAACACCCCTCTCACGCCCACCATTTTCCCAAACACATCCAATCAAAATTTTGAGATATCCATTTTGTTCAACGTAGTTGAAAGTTCTGAAAACTAGGTCTTTTAGGATGTTAACCCTCCTCAGAGCCCTCAGTGCAGGGGTTGTAAGTTATGCCCTGGGGGTATATAAGGTTTATATAGAAAGTTGTTGTATATGATTTATAGAATAGATTTTAGTCTTCCTCAAATCCAATTTTTATATGTTTAAAAACTAAATGTTGACTTAAGACTAAATCAAAATGCACTGTGATAATGCTAATTCCCAATAAGGCATCTCAGCAGTATCCCAAGAACGACTGAGGGTATTATATTCAAACGTTCGGGGCTACTTCTGCTCTTAAAATTTAACCAAATCCAAATAGCGTAAGTGTGTTTTTTTGCCAATGGTATCAAGTTTTCCATTACAGGTCAACTAGAGGAGTTATGAAACTAAATTAAACAGTACTATCTATGTCCAGATTTTTAAAAGGGTGTATGCTGTTAAAAATTGCTGAAATTTTTTCTCCGGCATAGAAATAGCAGGCCGAACTATAGTCTTAAAAAACAAAAAGATTTAAATTATTATTTTCTTTTTCCCTGAATAGACTATGTCAATATAAAACAAACAGAAATTAATTAAAAATCAATTTTCCACAAAATAAGTTTTTCAAAGAAAAGTAAAGAACTCCATTAAACAAAAAATGAACAAAAATAAAATCAAATAATCTACCAAGCGTGAAACTACCACAAATCAGCATTGATAAATAAATAAAACCCAAAACGAACAGAAATTACAATAATTTACCGAGCCAAACTCAAAACGAGCAAAAATTAACATAAGTTTGGCACAAAACCCCTATGCCTTCCCAAGGCCAGAACATAATTTGCACTTTACTGAAAAAACTACAAATGAATGTGCATTGTCAGTTTAATATACATAGGCTGATATTTAGTAATCAAAATGTTATTATTATTTAATTTATTAAGGTTACAAAAGTAAAAACATTTATATTTTAACATTGTTTCTCGAACAAAATTTATAGTTGTATTTTAAAATTATTTAGCAGTAGATCTTATCATAAAATTATTTAGCATAAAGAAAAGGGGTAGGTTTCTCTCATATACGGAATTATTTTTGTTCTTTTTATGTTTTAGCGCTGCTCTTTACTTTCATTTCTAAAAATAATTAATTCTTTAACTCCATCTTTCAGGTAGATTCCTTTTTACTAAAATGGTTTCAGAAAAAAGAGAGAAGTCTGAGGGGTATCAACAACAACACTTCCTTTATTTGTGCTAATTCATGTTTGTTTAAATATCGCTCTTTACTCTCATTTCTACTTACTTTCATTTCTAAAATTAAAAAAATAATCGACTTTTTAGCTCTATCTTTTAGATAGACTCCTTTGTTACTAAGACGGTTTCAAAAAAAAGAGAGAAAAAAGCGATTATTGTAGGCATGCGCTGTTGAAGCGTTTTCCCGTCATAACAGGCATAGAATGCCGACTCGATTTTTATTATAGCTCAGTTTCTTGTCTGAATTTCAGTCTATTACTTCCTGTTTGATGAATAGAGTTGTCCATTATTTAAAATAATTAATTAATTGTTTGTTTAATATTTAATTAAATAGCATTAAAGATTGTAGTGAAGGAATGTACAAAAATGGATACTCTGAATTTTTTTTAATGATAAACGTGAGGTGAGCTTATTTTGCTTGTAATGAAAATAATTTTGATTCCGATGATATATTTTTAGGGGTTGTTAAAATATCCCTAGAAAAAAAGGCTTCCCCGCTTTAAAAATAAATTAAAACTAACCCGTCGGATAGGGCCAAGATCTTAAAATTGATATCTAAAGGAAAGAAATAACAAATTTATGGTTTTAACATTATTGAATGGTTAGGCATACTGTAGCCTAGTGAATTTTGAGAGTGCGATGTGTCTTGTGCTTGGCCTCTTCTAAACAGAACACTAATAACTAAAGAATAGTGTCATTCTATTCCCCACTTAACAGGGTCTAAAATATAATGCGTTGCTGTAACAATTCCGCTCCCCCTTATTGGCTAGATTCAGTTCTAAGCTACATGAAAGATTTTGCTGATAAGCGGTGACAGATTATGATTTTTTTAGGGATGGAGTTAAAATCCATTTTTCATAATCTAGTGGGGGGGGGCAATTTTGTCGTTTTTAATTTTGTTTTGGTATTTCTGCGTTATACCCACTTTTATATACTGCTAGTTTGGTTAGTGCTAATGAAATGAAATAGGATGAATATAGAATTGGTTAGAAACAAATTTGGGTGGTAAAGTTCTACCAAATCATATTATTGAGTTAGGACAAAAATGAATACACCATTCGATGCCTTTTTTTTATGCTGATTACGAATATAATAATCATTTCTATCGGAAATGAAATTCAGCCCCCCCCTATATATGCCAATTGTGGGTTAGGTTAGGTTGGGGTAGGTTAGGTATATAGGGGGGGGGGGCTGAAATTCATTTCCGATAGAAATGATTATTATATTCGTAATCAGCATAAAAAAGGCATCGAATGGTGTATTCACTTCATTCCTAACTCAATAATATGATTTGGTAGAACTTTACCATTTGGGCTATATATTTGCACATTAGGGTGGGGGTGGGAGCAAAGCATAGCATATATTAAATACTTCACCTAATCTTGGTACCTTCTCGCCCCCCCCCCCCCCCCCAAAAAAAACACAAAAAACAACACTTTAAATATCGTATATGCAATTCAACCACGCTATACATCAACAGCAGTGTGTTGAATCATGCCGTAGAAACGGGTTTCTTCAACGCGTCTTGAGTTTGAGATTATAAAAGAGTGGGTATAACGCAGTTGTACCTTTGTTTTTTCTACGGCAGACCTTGTGAAATAAATGAATTGAAAAAATGAACCGTTCCAATAGTCGAACTTTCAAATAATTTATTAAAATCTAAGGTTAAGATTACTTATAGGGCAGTAATCAAATAAAAAAAAAATATAGCATTCATTGCTCATTTTTTGCAACATCAGCTCATTCCCCATTCATTGCTCTTTCTCAATATAATAATCACTGTCGTCGCAATTGTGCCCCAACTTCCTTTCCCTAACCGAGCCAAATATAACCCCAGGCTATATAAAAAATACTTATTGATATTCTGGATTTGCCATTATCCTGTTTGCTTCTATCTTACCAACAGTTGGTTCATAATACAAAATAAAGCCAATCGGCAAAAAAACGAATTTATTTTTTAAAGATCCGAGGGCAATAATCTGTCCCCAATGCGTGAGGAAGAGGGGGGGGGGGCTGAGATGCAATTATGACGACGTTAATTATTATATTTAGAGGGAACATTGGGTAAATTTTTCGCAAATTATATTATTGACTTACGAATAAAGTATTTTATGCTCTTTCCAAATATAATAATCATTTTTGTCGGAAATGAATTTTATCCCCCAACCCTATATATACCAATTCAGGGTATATATTTGCACATTAGGGGAGGGGGGGTAAATTTTATTTCTGATGTAAATGGAAGGTAAGTTTAAACTTTACCCTCATCCCCCTAATGTGCAAATATATACCCTGAATTGGTATATATAGGGGGGGGGGGGTAAACTAAATTCCAACAAAAATGATTATTTTATTTGGAAAGAGCATACAAAATGGCATCGAGTGGTATGTTTACTTTATTTGTAAGTCAATAATATGATCGGCGAAAAATTTACCGAACATTGAATGGGAAATTGAATTGTAGCCTATTTTTTTTTTCTATCCAATTCCTACCCTTTTGTCGTAACGTCAATTAAAGCGTGGGTGAGACTTGGATTGAATCATGGTGCCTATGAAATAACACATAAAAAAGACATACCAGGTTAGTACTTTCGCTCTCCACAAGGAAACACTATAAAATTGAGGAAAATATAATTCATTGATGTGGACTGCTAAAGTTTACCTCCCCCCTCCTGATGGTCAAATTTGGAGCAAAAATTATATACACTCAAAGATTTTTCATTAGCGCGACTCTTTTCTTCTTGTTAATTTAAAGGCAAATGGTAAACAAGGGGCGGGGTGAAAAGAAAATTCATTGAGTATATATAATTTAGGCTCTATATTTGTTCACTTGGACTGAGGAGGGGGGGGGGGGATAAAGTTTAATGGTCCGCATTTAAGAATGTTACAAGTAAGTATTTTAGTATTTTTCAAAAGTTGTTTCCAAAATTTTATAGAATTTCCTGCACGAGAGTGGGACTACTAAACTGATAGCCTTTTTTATTAATGCGAAATCTAGTCGGGGGTTATGAATAAGCCCCTTCCCTCCAGAAATTGGAAAAATTGTCTTTTCCCTAAAATTCCTATGAATATAATAACAATCCTATGATAAAACTCTTCAGATTGTTTTCAATTAAATATGTGAAAAGTATAAATAGTTAAACTTACAACAGTGAAGAACTAATTTTAAATAAAAATTTAATTTAAACAAACAATCAATTTACAATCAGATAAATTATTTTGGGAAGGGAGATGCATTTTAGACTTGTTCTATTCTCTAATTAGAGAGATAAATGAAAATTTAAAGTTAATAAATAGTAATAAAACCTGTTTATTAAAAATGGTTATACAAACAAAATACATTTTAAATTGTTTCATTTTTTTACTTAAATAAATAAAAAATATTAAAAAGTTTAAGGATTAAATATCAGTATAATTATGTATATTAAACTGACAATCCATGGTCTTTCTTTTTCTTTTTTTTTTAGTAAAGTACAAATTAGGTCCTGTTCTTGAGAAGGCATGGGGGATTTTAATCTTACTCATGTTATTTTTTGCTTGTTTTGACTTTGACTGGGTTATTTATTGTCATTTCTGTTAGTTTTATGTTTCATTTATTTGTTGATGGTGATCTGTGATAGTTTTACGATTGAAAGATTATTTGACTCTATTTCTGCTCATTTTGGTTTAATGGAGCTCTTTAATTTTCTTTGAAAAACTTGTTTTGTGGGAAAAGCTTTTAAATTAATCTCAAATAAATGGTCTTACTGATGCTTATGTCTGAGAACCTTGGATATTGTTTCTGTTTATGACCCTATTTTGAATTTTTTTTTCTTTCTGAAGTTGGTTGCCTTTGAAGTTTCCTCAATATCTTGCTCTTCAATCTAAAGTTTTTTAACACTTTTAAAAAAGCTTCCTATTCTAATTAAACGGCCCTTGTTTTTCAGCAGTCGTTCTTAAAAAAGTGGGACTAACAGTCAAACTTTAGGGTAAAGAGAAACGTATTGAGGAGTGGACAATCCCTTCATATACAGAATAATTTCTGTTCGTTTTGAGTTTTAATGCTGCTCCTTAGTTTCAGTTGAAAAAAATTGTGTTTTTTTTTATTTAGTTTCTGATTGTTTTTTCAAACAATGCCGGCAAATTAGGCTCCTTCTTCATGAAAAGTTCTCTCCCCTCACTGGAAACTCCTCCGTGAAGTCCCAGTGACGAACTTCATGGAACTCCTCCCACGTAAAATACCTTCTCCCCTTGAAATTCCCTCCAGACAGTTTCATCCTCGCCGAATTTCTAAAAGAGGTTATTTGGGCCTAATTTCAAGTGAAATCCTTTCCTTCTTCTACTCAAACGTAAAACGGCCTGGAAGGCCGCGTAGAAGGCAGCTTAATAGGATGGGGATTTACGACTGACGGTGTGTGACCTCTTGACAGAGCGAAATTATACTTTTAAGAAGGTTCAACTTGTGAGGAATCATGCAATTTTTTTGCCATTGTCTAGGTAAAAAGCCACATCAAAGACCGATAACATATAGTTTAAGTAACTATGTAGATGTCATTTATTTTAAACTAAAATTTTGCGGTTCTAAAATAGAGTCCTTTTCTTTTATCTGGGCGAATGCTATGCAAGATCATCGATTCTTTTGGATTTATAGGATTTGTCTGCAAGATCTTTGGGCCAGGCACCTATGCAAAAAAATTTGGTTTTAGGGGGGCGGGACCCAATAGTAAAAAATCATAAATTTGGATTACAGTGCCTTGCCCTCCACCAATGCCATATCCTGGGGGTAACGGGTTTGAAGACCCCCCCCCCCGAAATGTTTGTCTGACTCGTAAAACTGTGTGCGTGTAACTGAACCCCAAGCAACTGAACCCCTGTAACTGAACCACCGTGCAACTGAACCCCCGTACAACCGAACCCCCGTGCGACTGGACCCCATTTAACTAAACCCTCGTGTAACTAAACCCCCGTGCAACTCAACCCCATTTAACTGAACCCCCAGGGAACTATAACCCCTTGTAATTGAGCTCCCCGGCACCTGAACCACCGGCCAACAGAACCCCCGTGCAACTTAACCCTTTTGAAACTGAACCACTGTGCAACTAAACCCTTGTGTAACTGAACCACCGTGCAACTGAACCCTCGTGCAACTCAACCACCGTACCTACATTTGGTAAAACACAATAGGGTTATGAACCATAGTTATTTAACTATAGTATAGTTATTTAACCTTTAAATTGTTTTAAATAAAATGGCCGTCCCAAAATTTAGATCGGATGTATTTGGGGGAAAAATAGGGTGGGGTGGAAGCCCTTCGATCACTTTTAACTCTGAAAAAGTGCACTGGAAATTTTGATTTCCAATCGAATGTCCCCCCCCCCCAAAGTTCATACAAATTTTTTTCTACAAAAACCTAATGTATTAGCAATGAGCAACTAGCTTAACTTACAGTTCTTACCCCAGATGCTGCTGGTGGGATTCTTAACCCCAAAGGCATGGTTATTTGATCTTCAGACTATTTTGAACAAAATGTTTATTTTTATTTTGATCGGATGTATTTGGGGGGGGAGGGGTTCGGTTAAGAGGGAAAGGCTGATTGTCCTGTGACTACCTTTGATTCTTCGAAATTGAACTTTCAATTCCCAATCGAATGAGCCTCCTTCAAAGTTTTTACAATCATCCCTTCTATAAAAACCTTAAATTTTAATAATTGGTAAATTGCAATAACATACGGATTGCTGATACAGGTGTATCAGCTATTTCTTTTGGAACAGCTTAGCGTATCAAGATGAAACTTCTAGGGCATCTACCTGCTAATACTGCTGTTAATACTGCTATTACCACTACTAATTCAACACTATTATTACTTCTACTGCTCCTACTAGGCTACGACCTCTGCTACTATTAAACTAGCAGTACTAAGGCTACGCATATCAAGTTGAAAATTTGACAGAATGAGATAGTTGAGGTGGAACTTGAACTAAATCAAAAGACACTATGTGCATACAGATTTTCAAAATGACATATCTCAAAAAGGGATTCGTGTATTAAGTTGGAACTTTCAGAGAGTGCTTAAAGGGAAAGTCAATTCACCAAAAGGAAATATGTGCACGCTCAGGTCTGGATTTACCACTAGGTCCCTAGGCCCGGACCTAGAAGCGCATAATGCTAGCGGGAGCAATAAATTATCCCTGAGTAATTTTTTCCTGACAAAAACTGGACTGATGGGAGTTATTGTCGCCAGGTGCACTCTGCCGCCACGCTGCCTATTCACAGAAAAGTGACTTTAAAACAACACAGGGATTCCATGGTCATTTATAAACTGTCAGGTGTCTCCCAAGAATGGTTGCTGAGAGTTCGGTATTACCCCTCTCTTTCATCACTTTTCGCTCATCAGTTGTGTTCTGTTAACACATAGTTACATGGTTAGTCACACAGTTACTGTTACATGGGGGTTCAGTTACACGGGGGTTTAGTTAAGTGGGGTTGAGTTGCACGGGGGTTGAGTTACACGAGGCTTCAGTTAAAGGGGGTTCACTTGCATGAGGGTTCAGTAGCTCGAGGGTTCAGTTGCACGGGGGTTCAGTTGCAAGGAGGTTCATTTGCACGGTGGTTCAGTTGCACGGGGGCTCAGTTACATGGGGGTTCAGTTACACGGGGGTTTACTTAAATGGGGTTGAGTTGCACGAGGATTCAGTTAATGGGGGTACAGTTACATGAGGGTTCAGTAGCACGTGGGTTCAGTTGCACGAGGGTTCTGTTGGACGGGGGTTCAGTTGCGCGGGGGTTCGGTTATACGGGGGTTCATTTGCACGGTGGTCCAGTTACGCGGTGGTTCAGTTACAGGGGTTCAGTTGCTTGGTGTTCAGTTAAACGGGGGTTCAGTTACAATGGATTCCGTAAAAACGTAGCAAAAATGAATATAAATCAATTTTTGATGCGTTTCTTAAATTTTTTTGCAATGCACCCCCCCCCCCCCCCAAAGAAAAAATAAAAACATTCTTTTGTCGAGTCTGAACAATGTTCGTGAATGCTACATTGTAAATGCTAAAAATTTGGTGTGTATCTTTGTTTTAAATAGGAGGTATTTTAACATTTATATTTCATTTCAAGTTTATTTCCAAGTGCATTCCAACTTGACTAAATATTACTCTGCTCAACGCCTCTGCCCTTCCCACACAATTTACGCCATTTGAACAACTCTGATAAAATTTCTGAGAAAAATATAGAAATAAAAAACCATGTAGGTTGGTAGACCTTTTAGGAAGATCTGGGGGGTTTCTTTTGAGCATTGATTGGCCAATTTTATCACTAGGCGTATACTATTAATCATGTATTTGCCATTTAGGGAAGGCGTCTCTGTCATCCAAGGTGATCGATTAATGAAAACCTGACTTTGTTTAGGTCTGTATTATTAGACCTTAGGCCTATACTTAGGCAGGGAAACCAAATTCGCATTATAAAAGAAGCCTGTAGTTAAAACAAAACGAAGTTTTAAAAAGAGAAAGACTTGGGCACGCATGCTGAGCGTGTCTTTAGGTTCGGTCCTTTCAAAAATTTTAACTTTGTAGCACGGGCGCTAATTTATGAGGAAGTAGGGGGGAGAGGTATTTTTTTCAAATGAAGATAAAAAATGTATTTTTAAAATGTAGGAGGGGGGTATTTTAGTATTTTCGATTTTTTTTTCAATGGCAATGCCACTTTTTTCAAAGATTTAGTGTGAGTGTTTTATCTCTTTCCCCCCTCCTAGTTGGCACCACTACTCTGTAGATTTCCTCCTCAATTTCTTACCTTTAAAAATTCCATTTTTGTTTTTTTTATTTAGCCCAGGAATATATGAGACCGATAGACGGGCTTGAGATGAATGGTTAGAAACATGGCCTGAGCCAAAAATAAAATTAACAATCTAAAAGTGCCTGTCTTTTTGTTCAAGTATGTCTCCTTCTGGAGATTCGCTCTTCTAGACCTTTACCCGGAAAAGAATTGCTTGACCTTATACAACGGTCAGGCTATTCTAATATGCAAGTTTTCTCATTATATAGTGAGTAGGCTTCCTATCCTCAAAAAGGAGTATTTACTTCGGTTTCGTTCTGTTTTTGCTTCTCGCCTGGTAATTCTTTAAATTTAGAATAGAATTCATACTTTAAGGCAAATAATAAAAAGGAAATAAATTAGTGTTGAACAAAAAAAAATTAATAGGCAAGATAGGCAAGGGATTTATAGGTAAGGCCATATCCAGGGTTTCAACCGGTTTTGATCCCCTCCCCGCCAAGTAACGTCAGACTCAAAAAGGTAAGAAAGACGTGTATAATCCAATTTTTGATGCGTTTCCTAAAGTTTTTTTTTGTTAACTTCCCCCCTCCCGAACAAAATCCTGGCTACGGTTTAGCTTATAGGCTTTAATACGTATGAAACGGAATTTGGTTGACTGAAAAATTGTAAGATTACCATATATGTCCAATTGTTATAATAGTAAACAGAAGTTTTGCATCATTTCTGTTCTTCTTTTGGAAACAAAAATTTAACGTTAACAGTGGTACAAATAACCATTGGAAGATTGTCCTTGGGATCAACCCATACGCTATATATATATATATATATATATATATATATATATATATATATATATATATATATATATATATATATATATATATATATATATATATATATATATATATATATATATATATATATATATATATATATATATATATATATATATATATATATATATATATATATATAATATATATACAAACACACATACACATATATATATATATATATATATATATATACACATATATATATATATATATATATATATATATATATATATATATATATATATATATATATATATATATATATATATATATATATTTATATCGCCACGTACAAACAACTCCTCTCATTTGATCTGCCATCAGCGGTCCAATTACTCTGGCATACGTATTTTGGCAGAAACTTTCTCAAAATGCCTTTGAAACCAACTCGAGACTTCGAAACCTACTTGTAATTCCTAATAACAACTAATAATAACATTGCACTACTAATTACTGATTTTCATATATGGGTTGGAATAAATTAAGTTGAAATTAGTTTCTTTAAAATTTAGTGTTCCAACGTTGAAGCCAAGTCTCGCGTTCAATAAAAATGTGACTTGTCTTTGTCTACCTGTGAAAAGATCTAATGTCGCGTATGTTTTTAAGTTCTCGGTAGCACTCGCGCCGCGGTCCGGGTTCTTATAATGGGTGAGATAGGGGACGATCATACTGTGTATAATTTGTATTCTGTGGTTACCACGAACTGTTTGATTTTAATTGGCCCTTCAGAATTTAAATTTGAAGAATGTATAGGAGTTAATTCAAACAATACATGGTAGGGAATTGTAATAGGATATCTACTTGTGTCGATGGTAACTAAATCTTTTTCCTCATAGACAAATAATAA